>NC_092630.1:52935180-53244298 GCF_039555335.1 Amphiura filiformis | reverse complement strand
GAGGATATGCAATAAATTGATCATCCGAAGGCCATAAAATACACACAACTAATGGTGTTCTAAAGGCCTGTACTGCAATTATACTGGTTATTCCGAAACTTACTATTATAGACATCAGAGAAAGTTTGATAGTCCGCTTTATTCCTTTGATCAGACGGTATTTTAACGGATGACATATAGCCAGATATCGCTCTAGTGAAACAAGGGTAACAAATGATATGGATGAAAGGAAGCTAAACCATTTGAGAATTTCAGCGATTCCATGTAAAATTGGCATGTTACCAAAACGTACTGGACTATGAAGTAAAATATTGGCTAGGTACATTCCATCACCTACCAATGTGAATAGGTCCGTACAAGCTAAACAGAACAAGTAAATAAACGTAGATGTATGTAGGGAAGATACTCTAATCACAGTCCAGATGAACGTTGCATTGCCAATAATGCCTATTAGGATTATACAAGGCATAACAAACTTGAATAAATCCAATTCATACGGTCGGTACACGTATAGCAAAGCAGTAGTGGAATTCAGAAGATCCAAATTGACAGAACATGACGTATTCATGCTTTAATGTTCTTAATTATTTCTCCAAAAACAATAATTTGCGGATATATAGCTCTGTTACAGCTAACTTATGCGCGCAGATTATGCTGATAAAACCATTATTTACCCTATATTGTCTTTTATCGTTAATCAGAGCAGATCACGTATGCTTCATGAAGACCTAGAACAGGAAAGTTGAGAAAGACATATAATCACCTGTTTATAGATACATGATATCCTGAAGTTTGCGGAACATGTTTTCTCCTCCAACCAATGCGATAATTACTAGTTTATATCTTAGCTTTTCTTTAAAAATCGCGAAATCGACAAAATACTTACAATATTCAATAATGTGAAACCGACTATCATAACATTTCGAGGGGCAGGTTCGTGTTTCATATTGCCGCTTTTGAAAAGGAATCAAAATAAAGAAAAAAAACGCAACTAATAATCCAACAGGTAAAGTGACCTAACAAATAAACCAATAAATACGAGAGAACGTGTTGCCTTGCCAAGGAACTCACAAATATGAGATTTTCATTTTGATTTTGGCGGAGGCATCAGTGATGTACAAATTAAATACTGAAAAGTGGCTGATGAAATATTTGATAATTTCGAGTAGTAGCTTGACAGATGAGATCGTGTTTTCGTACTAATTGGGATGATAACATTTTTAACATCTCGTTGTCTACTTTATACAGTAGTATTACAACAACATTTTTTAAGACAAGAACATTTTCAAGATGTCTGGTACTCTTGATTTTGGTGACTATTGGAAATCAAGCTGAGGCCTTATCTCAGCACTATTAATATATCTTATAACTTTCAATTTAATTCCAACTAATGAAGAACTACAAGGCAATATTTTGCACGTTTTTCTATTATTTGCCACATTTCGCTTCTGCGGGGATGTTTCAAAACAGCTAACTTTATATTCGTAATGATTATGTTGATTTGTCCGTTTAAGGTTAAATGCAATTGATTTTCAAGGCTTGATTCCAGAGGGGCGGAAGTTAATAATGGAAACAGCCATGCAGAAAAGAATGAACTCACGCGTACAATAGTGTATCAATCTGAACTAGAACACGGACAAACCGCGGCTCGTGAGTCATCCTATATGTTGCAGGGATAGGAAGGGCGACCATGATAGGACCATATGGGCTGATATGGGGGAGGGGGTGATTGCGGGCAGCCGTTTTCGGCAATTTTCCTTTGGATTTTCTAAATTTTCAATTTTTAAAATTATCCTGGATGATATCTGTCATGAAATAAATCAATGCTTCTATAGGCTATAATAGCCCTAGTATGCCTATTTATACCCTGATTATGCAATATATAGGCCTACAACAATAACTACAACAACAGTAACAAAACCAACAACCAATATTTTCTTAATCTAATATGTAAAAAATATATTCATAGGCCGCGCCTAGACTAGTATAGTCTAAAAATTCCTGAATTATATAAAAAAAAAAAAACGGGCAAAAACAATCAATCGCTGCAGTCAGAAAGAAAGAAACGAACAAGAAAAAAGAAAAAAGTGAGAGAAAAATAAAATAAAATAGATAGAATGGACCACATAGGGACTCGAACCCGTACCAAAGTTTTCCAGCTCAAAACTATAGTATTATATAGTCGAACGATACCAGTGCGCTAACCGATTGAGCTACTGAGTGATCTGTGAAATCGATTGATCTCAAACTGACTATTATGGAATAGTGCATACCAGGCTCTTATGATAAACAATCTCATCACCGCTGTAAATGTCGGAGGTATCGATGGCGAAAATCCTCGATTTTTGCAAAAGTAGCTTAAATTTGGAGTGAAATTCAAATGGGAAAGGAATCGACATACTTTTGAGAAATAATGTAGGCAGTTAGAAATCAAAATTAATGTTCCACAATCCAGATATCGATAATGTAACATAACAGTGTTTTGTGGTACAAGATTTTCGAAAATTGTTCCCAAAAACGGGCTAATAAAATTTAATCGGTACTGTTTTTGGTTGTTCCCATGGCAACATTATTTCTTTGGTCGATTTGTAGTTCAATACAAAAAGGAGAAAACAATCACTCGGCGTAGTTTTATACGGAGCGAATATTTGAAAAAAAACTGCATGGAACGTGTTTTTGATCTTGTGAACACGGTGCGTAAAAATGATTTAAACGAAGGATTTTCAAACGGATTCTAAAAATTTGTATAAAGACACAAAAATAATGTTAAGATATGTCCATGCACCAACATTTGACTCACTGCGATATTTGATTGCTGAGAAAACGCGGTTTTAGAGAACAACTTTATACGTCTTTTATACGTTTTTTATACGTTTCTTCGTGTAACCTTAATATTATCACTCAGAACAAATTTCATTCCTGAACTTAAGTTTCATGAAGACCTATAACTACATTTTGGTATAATATTGAGCATTATGACGAGGGCTGGGTTCGTGTTTCAGATTTTCCCGCTTTTGAAAAAAAAAGTGTAACTAATATTTCAGCTGGTACGGTTTACAAATAAACGAAGTGTTGCCTTGCCAACGAAGCCACGTGGTCATTAGATTTTCATTTTGATCGTCACTTACAGCAGCACATTGCTATTGTAAATAAATGTAATCGATAGTTAAGAAACGTGTCCTGATTTTAGGCGGGAGTTGTTTTTTGATCCAATCAGGCTATTCTTTACAGGCCAGTTTTGTGCCAAGCACTTTTGAAAATTAAATTCGGTATTTCTGAAAATACGTCATCGTGTGTGCCTATTGCATAATGGCTATATTGAAGCTTTCTCCACGACCAGGCCCGTAACCAGGATTTTTTTTTGGGGGGCTAATTTTGAAAAACTTGGGGCGGATTTCGAAAAGGTGCACTTTTATTCAAAATTTGTACCTTTTTTGACCAAACGGGCTATTTTTTGCTCGCTATGCTCTCAGATGGGACTTTTTGGGTCAAAAGGGGGAGGGGGGACTTTTGTGACATTTGGCGATTTGGAGGGGCATCTGCTCCCTCGCCCAGGTTACGGCCCTGTTCACGACAAATAAATACAAGAGCTAATAAATACTATGCTATTTCTGAATGCCCTTTCTCTGACAATAATTATGGTGGGAGTTAATGAAACACAACACGTTAAATGTGCTACTTCTAATGAGGCATTCAGACATGTTAGAAAAGGAATGAATCAAATGCGTGAGTAATATACATCGGAGTTACATTATATTGTATACATCAACAAATAAGAAAAATATGATCAACATTTTATACAATGAAATTTTACTTGACGTATCATATAGTGATAAGAAGGTGACAAAATTAACATCCATCAAAATATCATCCACTTTCGTCATGTCAACAGGGTTTGGTAGGCCACTGGAAAAAATCCCCGTGTGTCGGCACTCTTTCTCTTTTTTCAACGATCCTCCCACAGTTACGCAAGAAAGCAAGTCTTGCTATATATAATTTATATATACATTTCGGTCCACTGAATATAAACTAACATTCTTTCGAAGTAGCCCACTTTATGGTCATACTGAATTTTCCAGTGGTTGTCATTATCATGGTCGAGGCTGATCTATTGATATGCTTTCCCTTACATTAGCAGCGTAACACAGAGTTCGGGATTCGGGAAATATTTAAGTGTCGACATCTAAAGTTATCCATGATATACCTGTAAGAACCATTTAATACGACGATTTTCAATCGGTATCCCTGCTGTTCCATTCATGTAATCCTCCTTCATCACTAATCACTCTTTACTTTCATCTTCGTTTGCCCCCGTTGGAGGAGCACCATCATTTATTTATCATATAAAATTAATAAAGTAATAAATAAACCAACTTGAGGATCGACCTCAAATGGAATAAGAACTGATATACTTGAATAATAAACACAACCATATCCATAGCGTGACTTCTCTCTAGTCCGAAGGGTCGCTAGTCAGAGGGTTCTCTTGTCCGAAGAGTCGTTAGTCCGAAAAGCAAATTAAGTTCGCTAATCCGAATGTTCTCTAGTCCAAATATAGAATAAGGGTTATAGTTTTGGTTAGGGTGTTAGGGTTAGGGTTAGTGTTAGGTTAGGGTTAGGGTTAGGGTTAGCGAGCCTTATTCTATATTCGGACTAGAGAACCTTATTCATTATTCGGACTAGCGAACCTTGGGACTAGAGAACCCGATATTCGGACTAGCGAACCTTTTTCAGAATTCGGACTAGCAAATGGTAAATTACGTGTTCGGACTAGCGAACCTTCGCACTAAGGAGCTTTCGGACTAGGGAACCTTCGTACTAGAGACTTGTCACCATATATAGTCCAATTGCAAAAAACGGGTTTCGTGCAGTGCTGTGAACAAGTGAACAAGTTATAACTCTGCTCTAGGATGTGTCGTTACATAGGTAACATCGTGAAATAGGTCAAGGTCAATAAGATTCCTGGGACATATCCTGAGGATGCAAGAAGATGAACCATGCAGAAGATATGCTCTCTACACCCCATTACCTGGTAAAAGAAGACCTGGAAGGCAAAGAACATCCTACTTGTCTTATGTGCAAAAACTGTTGGGGGTTTCGACAACTTTCTACTGCCAGATGCCATTGCCACTTTGGCTTCAGATCGTAGTACATGGAGAAACTTTGTAGTCGCCTGCTTCGCACAGCCGAATGAAATGATGAATGAATGAATGAAGGGGTATTTTGGCTCAAACAACACAAAAGTATTATTCCTCTGGTAATAACGATTCAGAAAAAGTATAGTTTGGTATGGTTCTCGAGTTATAAGCAAAAAGGTCAAAGGTCACACCCTTTCACCGGGTTACCTATATAACGAGACATCGTAGATGGTGTAAGCTATTCCTTTTTTAATTGGTTTCAAAACTCTTATAAGCAGAGGCAATTTTTATGAAAAGCGGAACTTTTTTAGGTTTTGACACCGTGGTGCCCAAAATGAGACCTTGCTAATAACTCAATAATCATTCATCTCAGATAGGTCAAATTATACTTCACTGAATCGTTATAATCAGAGTTATACGTTGGCTTTATTTCAAACAAGATCTGAGCAATATTCAAATATGACCACTGAAATACATTTTTCTGACAAAGGTGCATTTTAAACATCAAATTCTTGTTAAAGTTTATGATATCAAAGCTGATTCTGGACCTCATTCACAAAAATCTCACGGGCAACTGCAGCAGGCAACTGCAGCACACCAGGAGCAGGGAGAAATCCCCCGGGGGTAATGTCTCCCCCCCCCCCCCCCCCCACACACTTTTTTGACCGGAATCCCTCCCACTTTAATCAACCCCGTAATGTGCTGTGTGTCACATGTCTGTGTGAACATAAATAATCAATTCTCTATTACAGACCCTGAAAAAAGTGTTAAAATATGCCAAATATTTTCAATTAGACCATTTTGCAAAATTTGCCAACCCCACGGCATGTGGATAAACAAACACCCAGCACTTTTATGTTTAAGGTTAGCCGAGAGTTTTTCATGCGCTTGATTTCAGAGGGGCGTAAGTTCATAACAGAAACAGCCATGCAGAAAATAAACAAGCGTACCGGGAAGTAGGCCTACTTACAATAGAATATCGATCCACGGTCAGACATGAAAAGGCTATGAAACTTGGCTTAGCTCGTGCCCGGAGCTCGGATGCCGGGGGTGGGGGGGTGGCACAAGCCGTTTTCGGCAATTTTCACAAGGATTTTATAAATTTTAAAATTGATTGGGGGCACTTCGTCAAGCTACGCCCTGGAAAATGTGTTGATTTTGAATTTATAGCCTTGATATCTTTGATGAAATCAATGCTGCTATTCCCCTGATTACAATGTAGGCCTAAGGGTAGGCAACAACAACAATATCAAAAAGCAATTATTTGTAAATCGAATTTGGGATGAAAATCAACAAGACAGACTTAGCAGGCCTACAAATGTCTGAATTATATAAAGTGAAAAACAATCAATCACGATTCACTGCACTTAGCGAATCAATCAAATAAAACTAAAAAGAAAGGAGCAAGAAAGAATAAAGAAATAGTGAAAAAGAGAAAGAAAGAGAGAGAAAGAAAATGAACGAAAAAGAAAGAAAAGAAAAAAAAAAGAAAGGAAAAAAGAAAGGGAGAAAGAAAAGAGGAAAGAAAGGAAGTAAAAAAAAAGAAAATTCAGCCACACGGAGACTCGAACCCACAAAAATAGTTCATATTAGATCACCAGTCCAACGCTCTATCCACTCGGCCATAGATCACCTTACACAATTGCCTATTCTCAAAGCGGATGATATAACTATAATTGGATGCAATTACATATGATTACAATCGCGTCCGCATTATGGCTCTTAGAATAAACACGCATGTCGGCGCTGAAATTTTGAACCAACTGATGGAGGAAAACCTCGTTTTTTGCAAAACTAGCTTCAATTTGGAGTGAAAATCAAATGGAATAGCAATTGGCAGAATGTTGAGAAATAATGTAGGTATTCAGATGTCTAAATTAACGTCTCGTAATCAAGATATCGATAATTTCACAAACCAGCTTTTTCTCAAGCAAATTCTCCAAAATTTTAAACAAAAACGGGCTTTTAAAATTAAATCGGTACTGTATATGGTTCTTCACCATGGAAACAATATTTCTTTGATCGATTTGTAATACAATACGAAAAAGAAGAAAACAATCGCTCGGTGTGGATTTATACGGAGCGCACATTTGAAAAAAACCTCATGGAACGTGTTTTTGATCTTGTGAACATGGTGGGTAAAAATGCTTTAAACGAAGGATTTTCAAATTTATTCTAATAATTTGTATATAACACACACAAAATGTTAAGCTACATCCAATGCACCAACATTTCACTCGCTGCGATATTTGATTACTGAGAAAACTCTGTTTTAGAGAACAACTTTATACGTCTTTTATACGTTTTTTATACGTCTCTTTGTGTAACCTTAAAGCAACAATAGTGAAAACCTGTCCACGAATTGCTTCGATTTTGGGCTTCATTTAACCCATTTTCAGATTTTTCTAACTAAATTTGTACACCATCATGCAGTTATTGTTAACTACATGTATGCACACAACACAGGGGAACTCACAATAGGCAATTGAACCCTACTGGTTGGAGGAGCACCATCATTTATTTATCATATAAAATTAATAAAGTAATAAATAAACCAACTTGAGGATCGACCTCAAATGGAATAAGAACTGATATACTTGAATAATAAACACAACCATATCCATAGCGTGACTTCTCTCTAGTCCGAAGGGTCGCTAGTCAGAGGGTTCTCTTGTCCGAAGGGTCGTTAGTCCGAAAAGCAAATTAAGTTCGCTAATCCGAATGTTCTCTAGTCCAAATATAGAATAAGGGTTATAGTTTTGGTTAGGGTGTTAGGGTTAGGGTTAGTGTTAGGGTTAGGGTTAGCGAGCCTTATTCTATATTCGGACTAGAGAACCTTATTTATTATTCGGACTAGCGAACCTTGGGACTAGAGAACCCGATATTCGGACTAATAATAATAATAATAATAAAACAGCATTTATATAGCACATTGTGAATCTCAGATTCCTCAATGCGCTTTACAGATTTAAAAACTACCAAACTTAATTTACAATATATGATTTTAACTTAAAAATTATACAAACAATACTATGCATAAAAATAGCAGACCAGCTGCAAGCAAACAACTTTAGAATGGCAATAGTAACACTAACACCTGTGAGAGGCCCACCGACAAAATCCCCAAGGGGGACTGTCGGTGCACCTCACACCGGCATCATCAATACATCAAATATACAGCAAGATAATAAAAATTACACTAATAATCTCATATAACAAAAAAGCACACTGAAACCAAATGCAAAGGTACACAACCATCTCCATCCAAAGATGGAGATGCCAGTGTAGAGTGTGTGAGAGACTCATCGATGTAAACACATCCATGAGCCTCCCACACACAAACAAAATTATACTCAACAGCAGAAATACATGGCATAACAAATCTAAACCCAAGCAAAAACAAAACCTACTCCATCCAAAGGATGGGCGGGGATGTCTATTTAAGAAGCATGAGAGACCCACCGATGTAGCATAAGAGCCCATCCGTGGGCCTCCCATGCCCCTTGAACATGCCCCTTGACTAGCGAACCTTTTTCAGAATTCGGACTAGCAAATGGTAAATTACGTGTTCGGACTAGCGAACCTTCGCACTAAGGAGCTTTCGGACTAGGGAACCTTCGGACTAGAGACTTGTCACCATATATAGTCCAGTTGCAAAAAACGGGTTTCGTGCAGTGCTGTGAACAAGTGAACAAGTTATAACTCTGCTCTAGGATGTGTCGTTACATAGGTAACATCGTGAAATAGGTCAAGGTCAATAAGATTCCTGGGACATATCCTGAGGATGCAAGAAGATGAACCATGCAGAAGATATGCTCTCTACACCCCATTACCTGGTAAAAGAAGACCTGGAAGGCAAAGAACATCCTACTTGTCTTATGTGCAAAAACTGTTGAGGGTTTCGACAACTTTCTACTGCCAGATGCCATTGCCACTTTGGCTTCAGATCGTAGTACATGGAGAAACTTTGTAGTCGCCTGCTTCGCAGCCGAATGAAATGATGAATGAATGAATGAAGGTGTATTTTGGCTCAAACAACACAAAAGTATTATTCCTCTGGTAATAACCATTCAGAAAAAGAATAGTTTGGTATGGTTCTCGAGTTATAAGCAAAAAGGTCAAAGGTCACACCCTTTCACCGGGTTACCTATATAACGAGACATCGTAGATGGTGTAAGCTATTCCTTTTTTAATTGGTTTCAAAACTCTTATAAGCAGAGGCAATTTTTATGAAAAGCGGGACTTTTTTAGGTTTTGACACCGTGGTGCCCAAAATGAGACCTTGCTAATAACTCAATAATCATTCATCTCAGATAGGTCAAACTATACTTTACTGAATCTTTATAATCAGAGTTATACGTTGGCTTTATTTCAAACAAGATCTGAACAATATTCAAATATGACCACTGAAATATATTTTTCTGACAAAGGTGCATTTTAAACATCCAATTGCTTCAATTTTGGGCTTCATTTAACCCATTTTCAGATTTTTCTAACTAAATTTGTACACAACAATATTACTAAAATGGTCCACCAAATGGCTTGAATTTAGCATGTTTCAAGTTTCTCACTTCTCAGGAGGGAATATCATCCTTAAGACACACCCTTTTGGACACTCAACACTATATGTTTAGAGCAATAATATATACAAAAGTGAAAACCTTTCTACGAATGGCTTTAATTCGACCTTCAAAAAGTGTACACAATAATAGTACCAAATGGCTTCAATTTTGGCCTTCATTTTGCAAAGGTTTTTCACTAGAGGGGTACATCCCCATCACACACCCTCCTACGTTGCGTAAGCGTGACGAGATGGCCACTTTGCGGCCATTATTTACATTTTTTATATACATCCGCCACTAACTAAAAAAATGACATTGATTGACCAATTTCGCAACTCCATAATACCCCGGGGTCACTCCTATAAAAAGTTGTAAGCATGCGTGTGAACAAAAATGTGGAATAAGGGTGGTTTATTCTACTGCAACGTGGGCCAGCGCGGGCCCGTGTTAAGGGTCTCAAAATCATTTATTATAGCAAATAAGGGTGTCTTTTTGATACCATGTGTCCGTGCTAAGGGTAGTTAAATCCAATCACATTCTTACCGCCGCATATGGAAAGGTTTCTATACAAAAACGATTCTCTTATAAACCATCTATGCACAGTTTCCACCTCTATACACCTGAGCACACATTTTCGTCCAAGAGCTTCCAAGCAAGCAGTGGATTGTCTCTACACAGTATTTGATTACGATTACACTACACGGTTGAGTGCATAGTATCGTAAGAGCTGTGGAGCTTCTAGCTGGAAAATGGGCCTCTGTGATTGGTTTGTGTCAAAATTATAATACTTATGTTGTTTAATGATGGCCCCTTGCATGGGCAAGTTTACGACGCCAGTTCGAGGCTCGGAAGAGTGAGAGTTGTGAATTAAGATTACATGTATTTTCTGCAACTAGTTGATATACTGCTGAATGGTTGGTACATACTTTTATAACATCCAAGATAGACAATGGCAAATTTTTGTTGCATGGCATCACAAAGACTGAATTGCACAGACTACAGAGAATTCAAAACATTGCTGCCAGACTTGTAACATACACATAACCACATCAGCCCATTACACCTGTTTTACATGACCTGCATTGGCTACCAGTTGAGCAAAGAATACACTGACAAAGTAGCCTTGTTTGTCTATAAGATTTTGAATGTATCAGATCCTGCTCCAGCATATTTAACAGAACTTGTAGAAATGTATTCACCAGCTCATAACCTCCGTTCAACTACAAAAGGACTTCAAGAAACAGTTGACATGTTTAAATGTTTGATTTCGACAACGTTAGCTTACTATTCGGTTGCCATTTTTTACAATTATATACTTTGGTTTTCCGGCTCCGTGGCTACATCAAAAGTTGCACGCCTTAATAGTCTGCCTGTACACAGACACAAATAGGTGATATCAGAGGGGTGATACGAGTTTAGTCAGTTACTTTTCATGAGATAAGGAAAAAGTGCTGTTAAAATATTAATTAGTGTTCATTCTCTGGATTCTCTTCGGGCTCTATATGGTCGAGGTTCAATGTTCTTAAACTTATCCCACATCTCTAAGATCGTTTTGAACAACGAGGAAACGCAATGCCGTCACTAAATGTCAGTTGTGCACTTTTTGAAGTCACTGTAATAGGACAGAATTGTCTACCGTTTTGCTATACATGTCTGTGTTTACCATATTTCCACCAATGTGTTTTATTGAAATGTGTTCATTGTTTGACTTGTTTCTCATATGCCGTCTGAATCCATGTTTCATAATTGCAGTACTAAGTGCGCTGCGATAGCTTCGATTAGTAATAAAATATATGAGTGGATTCACAGAGGCATTTATGAGTATAAAGATGTCCTGAACACGCTGAAAACCGTCTACCTGATATCGATCCAAGAAACGTACACCAAACAAGTCTAGGGTAGAATAGGTCTTCAGTGTAATGAATATAGTAGCACACAAGAAGTAGACTAACCCATTTGCGATAACCATAGTTGCTATTTGATTAATGTTCCTTTCTAATTCCGTGGACAACTGTAGCGTTTTGTTGTGTTTTCGTTTACGTAAAGTTATAAGAATCCTCATGTACATGTAACAAGTGCTTGTCAATAGGAATAGATAAATAAGTACGTAAGTAATATTTGTGATTTTGTAGTATACGAGTGAAAGTTCAACTATTGCTGCAAATGTCGTAATTTGATGAGGATACGCGTTAAATTGATCATCCGAAGGCCATACAATACACAAAACTAATGGCCGCCCAAAGTCCTGCACTACAATGGTGCTGGTTATTCCCAAACTTAGTACTATAGTCATCAGAGAAAGTTTGATAGTCCGCTTTGTTCCTTTGATCAGTCGGTGTTTTAGCGGGTGACATATTGCCAGATATCGTTCTAGTGAAACAAGGGTAACAAACGATACCGATGAAATAAAGCTAAACCATTTGAGAATTTCAGCGATTCCTTGCAACATTGGCCTGTTACCAAAACGTACTGGACTATTAAGTAAAGTGTTGGCTAGGTTCATTCCATCACCTACCAATGTGAATAGGTCCGTACAAGCTAAACTGAACAAGTACATAAACGTAGATGTATGTAGAGAAGATACTCGAATCACAGTCCAGATGAACGTTGCATTGCTAACAATGCCTATTAGGATTATACAAGGCATAACAAACTTGAATAAAACCAATTCATACGGTCGGAACACGTAAAAGAAAAGAGTTGTGGAATTCAGAAGGTCCAAACTGACAGAACATGACATGTTCATGTTGTATGTGCCTGATTGTTTCTCACGGAACAATAATTTGTGAAGATCGCTGTTTCACAACAGCTAACTTATTCGTAATTATTATGTTGATGATAGCATTCTTTTCTCCACAATTGTTTAGTATTGTCACTCAGAGCAGATTTCATTCCTGAACATAAGCTTCATGAAGACCTATTACCATGATTACTTCATTTTGCCACAATGACGAGAGGTGCGTTCGTGTTTCATATCTCCGCTTTTGAAAAGAAAATACTGGTAGAGTCTTCTACAAATAAACAATCATAAATGCGACGGTGCCAAGTACTGCCTTATTGCCAATTAATTGAGGTCATTTGATTTTTATTTAATTTCGTCACTTACAGCAGCACATTGTTATTGTAAATACCTTTAATTGATAGTTAAAGAAATATGTCCTGGTTATTGGATTCAATCAGGTTATTCTTTCTGCGTCAATATTTACAGAGCAAATCAATAGCTTCGTTAGTGTCAAGTGACCATAATTACATTTTGGTACTGTCGTCGGTGAACGTAGGGATGGGTTCGTGTTTCTTATTCCCAGTTATGAAAAGGAGCATAATTGCTCAAAATTTAAGAAAAAAATCACACACAAAATAATTTATTTACTTGATTTGTTTAGCATGTACGGACCTATTCACATTGATTGGTTTTGAAATGAACTTAGCCAATACTTTATCAGACTCGCTCAGAATCAGGCATGAGAATGATCATCCATTTAATAACCTACGAATTCTCATCCCTGCAGAATGCTACTGACCACCCTCTGTTGTAATAGTCGTGCTGGAAGTCGATCGATACATGTTGTAATCAACACAATTCTGAGATTTACTTTGAATTGAATTGAATTTAATTTAATTTAATTTAAAGCTTTTTGAATTTAATTTAATTTAATTTAAAGCTTTTTAATTGAATTTAATTTAATTTAAAGCTTTTTGCTTTGAATTTAATTTTTGTCAGTTGTGCACTTTTTGAAGTCATTGTAATTGGACAGAATTGTCTACCGTTTTGCTACACATGTCTGTGTTCACAATATTTCTACCAATGTGTTTCATCGAGATGTGTTCATACATACTCACGATATAACGACGTTTCTGATTGGATTTGCGCTCTTTTTTGCTGGTCATAAATACCGTTTATGACCAGTACGCAGGGCATAAACAAGCTGCGTCACGCAGCGTTAGAACCCAATTAACACGATCCACGATTTGCTAGTGATGCGTATACGCGCATGTCACCGCGCCCATCTCACGCGGGCGCAAAAGATGACGCGTATCACGCGTTGACTCCCGGCCGTTGACCTCATGAGCCGAGCTGCTCCTGCAAGTAGGCCTACTCATTTTCTTCCAATTTATGAAGGAAAACAGTATGGAAATGTTATTTAAACGTGTAAACCCTTATTATTTTCATCTGTATTGAATTGCTAAGAATGTTGGGTATGTATGAACGGGGTTCATTCATAGGATTTCGGGCATGATCGCTGTTTATGCCCTCGGCTTACGCCTCGGGCATAAACAGCGATCATGCCCTCAATCCTATGAATGAACCCCTAATTCATTGTTTGACTTGTTTCCCATATGCCGTCTGAATCCCTGTTAATGTTTCATAAATGCAGTACTAAGTGCACTGCGATAGCCTCGATTAGTAAGGAAATAAATGAGTGGATTCACAGAGGCATTTATCAGTATAAAGACGTCCTGAACACGCTGCAAACCGTTTACCTGATACTGATCCAAGAAACCTACACCACATAACTCTAGGGTAGAATAAGTCATGAATGTAATGCATAGCAAAGAACAGAAGAAGAAGACTAACCCATTTGCGATAACCATAGTTGATATTTGATTAATACTCCGTTCCAATTCCTTAGGTAACTGTAGCGTTTTGTTGTGTTTTCGTTTATGTAAAGTTATAAGAATCCTCGTGTACATGTAACAAGTGCTTGTCAATAGGAATAGATAAATAAGTACGTAAGCAATATTTGTGATTTTGTAGTATACGGGTGAAAGATCAACTATTGAAGCATGTTTCGTAATTTGATGAGGATATACGTTAAATTGATCATCCAAAGGCCATACAACACACACAACTAATGGCGTTCCAAAGTACTGCACTACAATGATACTGTTTATCCCCATACTTAGAACTATAGTAATCAGAGAAAGTTTGATAGTCCGTTTTGTTCCTTTGATCAGTCGGTGTTTTAGCGGGTGACATATTGCCAGATAGCGCTCTAGCGAAACAAGGGTAACAAACGATATCGAAGAAATAAAGCTAAACCATTTGAGAATTTCAGCGATTCCTCGTAACATTGGCATGTTACCATCACGTACTGGACTATTAAGTAAATTGTTGGCTAGGTTCATTCCATCACCTACCAATGTAAATAGGTCCGTACAAGCTAAACTGAACAAGTACATAAACGTAGATGTATGTAGAGAAGATACTCGAATCACAGTCCAGATGAACGTTGCATTGTTAACAATGCCTATTAGGATTATACAAGGCATAACAAACTTGAATAAAACCAATTCATACGGTCGGTACACGTAAAAGAAAAGAGTTGTGGAATTCAGAAGATCCAAATTGACAGAACATGACATATTCATGCTGTAAATGTGCCTGATTATTACTCCCAAAACAATAAGTTGTGGGGATAGATCACAGTTTCAAAACAGCTAACTTATTCGTAATGATTATGTTGATGATAACAATCTTTACTGCACATTTGTCTGTCAGAGCAGATTTCCTTCTTGAACAAAAGCTTCATGAAGACCTGTTAATACATTTTGGTATATATTGTGTTACAATGACGAAGGGTGTGGTGGGTAACTAATATGCTGGTACGGTGTTCTACAAAAAATTATTATAAATGCGGCGGCGCCAAGTGCTACCTTATTGCTAACGAAGTCACGCGGTCATTAGATTTTCAATTTCGATTGTCATAATCGATAGTTAAGAAACGTGTCCCGGTTTTTGGCGGGAGTTGTTTGATCGAATTAGGTTATTCCTTTTGTGCCATTATTTACATAAGATCCGAACAAATTAATACTTTCGTTTGTGTCAAATTTACCATTATTACATGTTGGTACTGTCGTCGGTGAACGTGGGGATGGGTTCGTGTTTCTTATTCGCAGTTATGAAAAGTAAAATTAAATTGTAACGTGTAGATAATATCCCAATGTCATGAGCGTGTTCTAAGATTCTAAGGTTATAAGATTTTCCAAACAGCCTGGCAATAAGAAATGCGGGCGAATATGCTGCCTTGTAAATTGCCAACGATATCAACGTAGGCGCGTTTGGAGTCGTAGAATATAGAGGTTGTGATGTTTCATGCGCCTTGCTCAGTACGTGCATTCATACGGGCGTTCATGCATGCGTTAGTCTCTGTTTCATGCTGCAATGTGCTTCTTTCGTCACCGAGCAATCCGACTGGGACCGGGACTAACGCTTGTGCTGGATACAAGGGCGACAAATAAGATATGCTGCGGTCTAGGGCTTATTCCCAGGTCTTTCATTCAGTATGCTTTACACTGCTTTCCGAATATTATGGTTGCCAAAAAAACCCAAATATTTCGGTAGATTAAGGACCACAACACGCATATATTATGACTTTATTTTTAAAACGATACTTTCTCGTGGGGAAAATCTGTTGCATTGCATGAACCGCGTGACGCAGCTCAAAACTGTCAATTTCAACGTCCTCCGTGTGCTACTCCGTGCGTTTGCATCAAAGATGCAAATCGCAATCTCTTTTTATACAGACCATCTCACCATGCTCACAGGCATTTCAATGGACAATCTGCGCGTATGAATGAAGTCAAATATTTACACTTTACTGTTGTTTTATTATAATGATTTGTTAAAAACAAAATGGGTCATATAATAGTTAGACTCTCCTTCGTTTATCAAATATCTTTAAATGTTTTAATATATTCAAAAACGGACACATTTTGTGCATTTTCTAGGTTGTCTACCAGTTCATTTTGTACGTACACAATCTTCAATACTAGCCAAAAGACATAGATAGGGAAATGAATGTATTGGTGGGTGACAGAGGTGGGTGATAGGGCAAAGCATGTCATAACAGGAGAACAAGATGTCCCATGGGGAGCTGTCCTTCCCCCTTGGCTACTGCCACTGCACCTCCCTATCCACGTCCAATGCCCTCCCTCTCCTCTTCTCTGCTCCCTTTCTTTCGAAATGCAACGTATGACATGTTCTATGCTATTGTCAAGTCAACAGACCAATTTTGCCTCATAGACAGCCAAAATAGAGAGTGGGGTTTAAATTGTTTCGGCTAAAAATGGACAAACATCTCTCCTGACAGTTATTACTAATATTATTTTATTACAGCATTTTGAGTAAATAATTAAAAATGAAAATCTTACATTATGTTTTACATTGTAATACAATTTAGATTTGGCCCTGGTCGCAATCGCATAGGTTGATTTTTTTAATCTAAGGAATTCAGCGAGTGAGTGACATAGAATTAAGTTAAATTTTTTACACAGTACAGTAGCTCCATTGTGCCGCTTACCAAGAGATCAATGATATGTTCATTCTCAATATTCTCTTCGGGCTCTCCATGGTCGAGGTTCAAAGTATCTAAACATTATCTCACAACTCTACGATCGTTTTGTATAACGAGGAAACGCAATGTCGTCACTAATGTCACTCAGTTGTGCACTTTTTGAAGTCACTGCAATAGGATAGAATTGTCTACTGTTTTGCTATACACGTCTGTGTTCACAATATTTCTGCCAATGTGTTTCATCGAGATATGTCCATTGTTTGCCTTGTTTCCCATATGCCGCCTGAATCCATGTTTCAAAAATGCAGTACTAAGTGCACTGCGATAGCCTTGATTAGTAATGAAATATATAAGTGGATTCACAGAGGCATTTATGAGTATAAATATTTCTTGAACATGATTGAAAACGTCTACCTGATACCGATCCAAGAAACTTACACCAAACAACTCTAGGGTAGAATAAGTCATCACTGTAATAAATATCGTTGAACACAAGAAGAAGACTAACCCATTTGCGATAACCATAGTTGCTATTTGATTAATGTTCCTTTCCAATTCCGTGGATAACTGTAGCGTTTTGTTGTATTTTCTTCTTCGTAAAGTTATAAGAATCCTCGTGTACATGTAACAAGTGCATGCCAATAGGAATAGAGAAAAAAGTACGTAAGCAATATTTGTGATTTTGAAGTATACAAGTGAAAAATCAAATGTTCCTGTAAATAACGTAATTTGATGAGGATATACATTAAATTGATCATCCGAAGGCCATAAAATACACAGCACTGATGGTGTTCCAAAGATCTGCACTGCAATGGTGCTGGTTATTCCCAAGCTCAGCATTATAGTCATCAGAGAAAGTTTGACGGTTCGTTTTGTTCCTTTGATCAGACGGTGTTTTAGCGGGTGACATATTGCCAGATATCGCTCTAGTGAAACAAGGGTAACAAATGATATCGATGAAATAAAGCTAAACCATTTGAGAATTTCAGCGATTCCATGTAAAATTGGCATGTTACCAAAACGTACTGGACTATTAAGTAAAGTATTGGCTAGGTTCATTCCATCACCTACCAATGTAAATAAGTCCGTACAAGCTAAACCGAACAAGTACATAAACGTAGATGTATGTAGAGACGATACTCGAATCACAGTCCAGATGAACGTTGCATTGCCAATAATGCCTATTAGGATTATACAAGGCAGAATAAACGTATATAAAACCAATTCATACGGTCGGTACACATAAAAGAACAGAGTTGTGGAATTCAGGAGATCTAACTTGAAAGCACATGACGTATTCATGCTTCAATGTTCTTAATTATATCTCCCAAAACAATAATTTGTGGAGATATAGCGTTGTTTCAAAACAGCTGACTTATTCGCACAGATTATGCTGATAAAACAATTATTTACCCCATATTTGTCTTTTATCGTTAATCAGAGCAGATTTCATTGAGAAAGACATGGGATCCCTGTATATAGATACATAATATCCTGAATTTTACGGAACATGTTTTCTCCTCCAACCAATGCGACAATTATTTACTTATTAGCTATTCTTTAAAACATGCAAGATCGACAAAATACTTCAACATTCGATAATGTGAAACTGACTATCATGACATTTCGAGGGGCGGGTTCGTGTTTCATATTGCCGCTTTTGAAAAAGAATAAAAGTAAAGAAAAAAACCACAGCTAATATTCCAACAGGTAAAGTGATCTAACAAATAAAACAATAAATACGGGTGAATATGTTGCCTTGCCAAGGAAGTCACACAGTTATCAGATTTAATTTTGATTGGCGGAGGCATCAGTGATGTCATACAAATTAAATACTCTGAAAAGTGGCTGATGAAATATTTGATAATTGAAGTATAAGCTTGACAGATGAGATCGTGTTTTCTTACTGATTGGGATTGTCACATTTTTAACATCTCGTTGTCTACTTTTAGGCAATAGTAATAGAACAACATTATTGACATTATTGAAGACAAGAACATTTTTAAAATGTCTGGTAGTCTTTTTTGGTAACCATTGGGAAGCAAGCTGAAGCTTTATCTCAGCACTATTATTGTATTAACTTACCTTTATAATCTAACTTTAGTGATCCAACTAAAGAAGCAAGAGACGAACTACAAGGCAACATTATGCACGTTTTTCTATTATTTGCCAAATTTCACTTCCCTGGGGATGTATCAAAACTTATTCAAATTGATTATGTTGATGATACTATTCTTTACTCCACCTTTGTCTGTTTGATATTGTCACTCAGAGCAGATTTCATTCCTGAACATAAGCTTCATGAAGACCTATCACTACATTTTGGTATATATTGTGCCACAATGATGAGGGGTGGGTTCGTGTTTCATATTCCCGCTTTTGAATTTTTTTTTTTTTTTTAAACAACAACGAGTAACTAATATTTCTGCTGGTACGGTCTACAAATAAACAAAGTGTTGCCTTGCCAACGAAGCCACGTGGTCATTAGATTTTCATTTTGATCGTCACTTACAGCAGCACATTGCTATTGTAAATAACTGTAATCGATAGTTAAGAAAAGTGTCCTGATTTTAGGCGGGAGTTTTTTTATCCAATTAGGCTATTCTTTAAAGGCCAGTTTGTGCCAAGCCCTTTTCAAATGGCTATACTGTAGTTGTCGCTTTCTCCACGACCAGGCCCGTAACCAGAATTTTTTTGGGGGGGGGGTGGACTGAAAAACTGGAAAATATTTACCTTTTTGACCAAAAGGGCTGAAAAACTCAATTTTTTGCTCGCTACGCTCCCAAATTTGGAGGGGCGTGTGCCCCTCCTCCCCTGGTTACGGACCTGTCCACGACAAACAAATACTATGCCGCCGGACTATGCCATTTCTGTTAATATAATGTCCTTTCTCGGGCAATAAATGTGAATGAAACACAACACGTTAAATGTGCTACTTCTAATGAGGCATTCAGAAAAGGAATTAATCAAATGCGTGAAATGCGTGAGTAATATAAATCGGTGTTACATTTTATTGTATACAACAACAAATAAGAAAGATATGCTCAACATTTTATATATTGAAATTTAACTTGACGTATCATATAGTGATGAGAAGGTTAGCAAAATTCACATCAAAGAATCATCCACATTGATCATGTCGATAGGGCTTCGTAAGCCACTAGCCATGGCCTACGAAGGCTTACTTCTGGTCGGGCTTCGAAAACATCCCCTTGTGTCGGCACTCATTCTCTTTTATTAACGTCGTAATGGTGCTTTTTAAAATTATTACATTTAGACTTTTAACAAACCTTCCACAGTTACGCAAGAAAGCAAGTCTTGCCAGTTCGGTCCACTGAATATGATCATTGAATTTATTATTTTAACATTCTTTCGAAGTAGCCCACTTTATTGTCATATTGAAACTTCCAGTGGTCATGGTCGTTGTCACTATCAGTATCACGATCAAGGCTGGTCTATCAATATGCTTTCCTTTATCTTAGCTGCGTATCACAGAGTTCGGGAGTCGGGAAATATTTAACTGTCGACATCTTAAGTTATCCACCTTTAATACGACGATTTTCAATCGATATCCCTGCTATTCCATTCATGTAATCCTCATTCACCACTGATCACTCTTTACGTTCATCTTCGTTTGCCCCCTTTGGAGGAGCAACATCAAATAACAGTTGGAAAAATACCGTGACCGAATCTGAAAATGATTGCAAAAAGAAAATTTATCATACACAATATATAAAGTAATAAATAAACTTGAGGACCTGAAATGGTATAAGAACTGATATGCTTGAATGATAAACACAACTACATACATAGTCCAGTTCAAAATGTGCTGGTTTCAAGTGTCGTGGCGTGCATTTAATATTGTGAACAAGTTATAACTCTGCTCTAGAATGTATTATTACATAGGTAACATCGCCAAATAGGTCGTGAATAAGGTTCAACGGGATTTTTAGTAAAATGTTGTTCAAATCGTACAAAAGTATTATTCCTCTGGTAATAACGATTTGGGAAAAGTATAGTTTGGTAAGTGTTAAAATGATGCGCCAAATGGCTTCAATTAGTCCAGTTTGCAAATTTTGTATGGATAAACAAATCCCTCTTTTGGCTTCTGCTTTGGACACCCAGCACTATTATGTTTTACTTCTTAATTTTTTTCTTAAAAAGGTTTTTTTTGTTGAAAAATCAACTGAAACTTTAGTTCATGCTTTTATCACATGTGATCTTGATCGTTGCCAAAACTTTTGTCATTTCATGCTGAGATAGAACAAAAACTGTTTACCAAGCAAAACAAAGTATGAGCCATTTAAAGCCCACTCCTATTCATATTGAAATAATCAAACTAATAGATTGGAATTCAATCTAATTCTATTTAAAGCCATAAAAATATTAGTCAGCAGAGCACTTTGCAATATTGTCGTATTCAGAGACATTAAAGCCTTAATGTGCAATCTTTTTTCAGAATATACCTTTATTTTTTTGGCCCGATATTTTGGCATATTTGTAATATTTACACATATTTCAACTTACATCTATGAGCAAACTGTCAAATTCGCCCTATTTGTAGTAAAACGGGATGATTTTCTGTTGGTCCGACATATTATCATAATTTTTCAGATTATGATAATATGTCGGAAAGATCGCAAATCTTAATCTCCTACGAAGCCAGTTTGGTTACGCTCATCCACACACGTGGAGGGAGCATAACCAACCTGGCTGCGTAGGAGACTAACTCTGAGGCCGCACTCGGCGTTCAAATCCAAAAAGATATTTCGAGTGATAGAGGTGAAGTTAATGATATTGTTTCTTTGCAGATTTCCGATTTCCAGTTTTTCGCGTCGAAATGTATTGGGAACTTTCATAATGATTGCATATTATCATTTTGGAAGAGAGAGTGGGGTTTCTTGTTATTTCATCTTAAAATGGACAAGCACCTTTCCTGACAGTTATTACTAATATTATTTCAGCATTTTGAGTAAATAATAAAAAATGGAAATCTTACATTATGTTTTAATACAATTCTGAATTTGCCCCTGATCGCAATCGAATATTCGCATAGATTAATTTTTTAATCTAAGGAATCTAGAGAGTGAGTGACTCAAAGTTAAGTTAATGATACTTATGTTCATTCTCTAGCTCTAGATTCTCATTTGGGCTCTCCATGGTCGAGGTTCAAAGTTCCTAAACATTATCCCGCAATTCTAAGATCATTTTGAATAACGAGGAAACGCAATGTCGTATGTCAATCGTGCACTTTTTGAAGTCACTTTAGTAGAGAATTGACTACCGTTATGCTATACATGTCTGTGTTCACAATATTTCCACCAATGTGTTTCATCAAGATTTGTCCATTGTTTGCCTTGTTCCCAAAATGCCGTCTGACTCCATGTTTCATAAATGCAGTACTAATTGCACTGCGATCGCCTTGATTAGTAATGAAATATATAAGTGGATTCACAGAGGCATTTATAAGTATAAAGATGTCCTGAACACGGTTAAAAGCGTCTATCTGATACCGATCCAAGAAATGTACACCAAACAACTCTAGGGCAGAATAAATCATCAATGTGATGGAAATCGTAGAACACAAAAAGAAGACTAAACCATTTGCGATAACCATAGTTGCTATTTGATTAATGTTCCTTTCCAATTCCGTGGATAACTGTAGCACTTTGTTGTATTTTCTTCTTCGTAAAGTTATAAGAATCCTAGTGTACATGTAACAAGTGCTTGTCAATAGGAACATATAAAAAAGTGCGTAAGCAATACTTGTGATTTGGTAGTATACGGGTGAAAGATCAACTATTGCAGAAAATTTCGTAACTTGATGAGGATATGTGTTAAATTGATCATCCGAGGGCCATGCAATACAAAAAACTAATGGCGTTCCAAAGTCCTGTACTACAATGGTACTGGTTATTCCCATACTTAGTACTATAGTCATCAGAGAAAGTTTAATGGTCCGTTTCGTTCCTTTGATCAGTCGGTGTTTTAGCGGGTGACATATTGCCAGATATCGCTCTAGTGAAACAAGGGTAACAAACGATATCGATGAAATAAAGCTAAACCATTTGAGAATTTCAGCGATTGCTTGTAACATTGGCATATTACCAACACGTACTGGACTATTAAGTAAAGTATTGGCTAGGTTCATTCCATCACCTACCAATGTGAATAAGTCCGTACAAGCTAAACTGAACAAGTACATAAACGTAGATGTATGTAGGGAAGATACTCGAATCACAGTCCAGATGAACGTTGCATTGCCCATAATGCCTATTAGGATTATACAAGGCATAACAAACTTGAATAAAACCAATTCATACGGTCGGTACACGTAAAGGAAAGGAGTAGTGGAATTCAGAAGATCCAAATTAACAGAACATGACGTATTCATTATGTAATGTACCTGATTATTACTCCCCAAACAATAAGTTGTGGGGATAGATCACAGTTTCAGTACAGTAAACTTATTCGTTATGATTATGTTGACGATAGCATTCTTTACTCTACATTTGTCTGTTATTGTCACTCAGAGCAGATTTCATCCCTGAAGCTTCATGAAGACTACATTTTGGTATATATTGTGCCACAATGACGAGAGGTGGGTTCGTGTTTCAGCTTCAGATTCCCACTTTTGAAAAGAACAAATAAATATGCTGGTACGGTCTTCTGCAACAATTATAAATGCGTCTGCGCAAAGTGCTGCCTTGCCAACAAAATCACATGGTCATCACTTACAGCACATTGCTATTATAAATACCTGTAATCGATAGTTAATTACGTGTCCTGGTTATTAGCGGGAGTTGTTTTGATCCAATTAGGTTATTGTTTCTGTGCCATTAGAACAAATCAATACTTTTGTAAGTGTCAAGTGACCATTATTACATTTTGGTACTTTCGTCGGTGAACGTGGGGATGGGTTCGTGTTTCTTATTCCCAGTTATGTAAAGGAAAAATAAATTGAGACGTGTAGATAATATCCTAGTGCCATGGATGTTCTAAGACGGGCAGCCTGCAATTATAAATGCGGGCGAACATGCTGCCGTATCAATTGCCAATGATATCAACGAAGACCCCAGTAAACACAAAAACGTTTTAAAAACGTTTTAAATAAGTTATATTTTGGCTTTTGGTTTAGGTAAAAACGTTTTAATAACATTAAAATGTCGGGTTATATAAAGGTCATGATAACGTTTTAAAACGTTTTGTATGAAAACACACTACAACAATATCTTTTTAATGTTTTCAAAAAATGTTCTTTTAAACTATTTTTGCAAACATTTTTGCCAAATATTTTGTCAATACCTAAATAACATTATGTTAAAATATTTGAACCCTGCAAACACAGAAATGTTCTTAAAATGTTCTTTTCAAAACCTTTTAATAACATTTAAATGTCGGGTTATATAAAGGTCATGAAAACGTTTTTAAAACGTTATTGCAAATATTTTGGGCAAAATTTTTCGCAAAATATTTTTTCAACCCCAAAATAACATTCTGTTTAGAATGTTTTGTATCAAGTTTTCAAGAATGTTTTTGGAATGTTATTAAAACGTTTTTATACCCTTTATATAACCCGACATTTAAACGTTTTCTGTAAAACATTTTTGTTTGCTGAGCAGAAGATTAACAAAAATGTTTTTGAAGGTAAAGAAAACGTTTTATACTCTTAATATACCCTTTATATAACCCGACATTTAAACGTTTTCTGACAACCTTTTATAACCTTTTGCGGATGATGTCGAAAACGTTTTGTGTTTGCTGGGACGCGTTTGGAGTCGTAGAATATAGAGGCTGTGATGTTTCATACGCCTTGCTCAGTCCGTGCATTTATACGGGCGTTCATACATGCGTTAGTCTCTGTTTCATGCTGCAATGTGCTTCTTTCGTCACCGAGCAATCCGACTGGGACTGGGACCGGGACCAACGCTTGTGCTGGATACAGAAGGGCGACAAACAAGATATGCTGCGGTAAAATAATTTTCTTATGCACAAAACCAAAATATTTTACTCACTTGACGGTTTCGCCTATCATGGTCGATAGGCATCATCAGAATGATGTTGGATGATCCTTACTTCCGGTAGGACGTATCCCGACTGTAGAGGGTGTATTTACAGCCAGGAGAGGATCATACACGTGACTGAGGTAGTGGGCCCCTCGTCTCTATTCATGACATTGGGTCCTCGTCTCCTGATCCATATAGATTCTTTGACATATCTGGCATTTGCATCACACTCCTTGCTAAGAATTTTGGCATTGTCCCAATTGATGATATGATTTTGTTGCACTGCGTGGTCTGTTATAGCTGACTTGGATTGTTCACTCGCTGATTGTTTTCGGGGTTTGCCGGGTGTAATTTGATTTGGTTTTGACACCCTGTCTGTCTCTTTCTGGTGTTCTTTTAGACGAGTCTCAAATTTTCTTCCCGTTTCACCAACATATGAGTGATTACAATTTGCGCATGGAATTTCATAAACGCAGTCAGTTGTGCTAAGTGGGTCTATTTTGTCTTTGGGATGAACCAGTATTTTTCGGAGCGTGGTGTTAGGTTTCATAGCAGTGGCAATTCCGTGTTTCCGGAAGATCCTATTGGCTTTGTCTGCGAGACCCTCTACGTACGGGATCACGACAAATCCCTTGGTCCGATCGCTACTATCTTTCTTGGTGTTGGGCTTGCTCTGTTTGTTAACCATTTTTTCTTTCACTTTCTTAAAGGTCCAATTAGGATAGCCACAACGCCCGAACTCTACTCTCGGCTACAGATGTGATGACATTGCTTCGGTTTATCCTCACTACTACGTATTTTTTGTTCCGCGGGAAAATTTATAAACAGCGGTTCGGCGCTGCTATGGGCAGCCCGGTTTCCCCGGTGGTGGCTAATTTATATTTAGAGTTCTTAGAACAGCATGCCTTAGCCACAGCTCCGCTAGATTGTAGACCTAGACTCTGGAAAAGATACGTCGACGACATATTGGAAATTGTTAAGGAAGACCAGGTCGATAACCTCACCAGTCATCTAAACCAGAGCGATCCAACAGGTAGCATAAAATTCACGTATGAAAAAGAGCATGAGGGCACTATTCCATTTTTGGACACTCTAATAGTCAAAAAAGCAGATGGCTCGGTCAAGCTGTTAGTCTATAGAAAGGTCACTCACACTGACCAGTACCTAAATTTCGACTCGCACCATCCCATACACCACAAACTAGGTGTAATTCGCACTCTGTTAGACAGAATGAACAGTGTTGTAACGGAAGACGAGGACAGAAAACAAGAAGAAGAGAAGATCAAGCAGGCGCTCGGGCGTTGTGGCTATCCTAATTGGACCTTTAAGAAATTGAAAGAAAAAATGGTTAACAAACAGAGCAAGCCCAACACCAAGAAAGATAGTAGCGATCGGACCAAGGGATTTGTCGTGATCCCGTACGTAGAGGGTCTCGCAGACAAAGCCAATAGGATCTTCCGGAAACACGGAATTGCCACTGCTATGAAACCTAACACCACGCTCCGAAAAATACTGGTTCATCCCAAAGACAAAATAGACCCACTTAGCACAACTGACTGCGTTTATGAAATTCCATGCGCAAATTGTAATCACTCATATGTTGGTGAAACGGGAAGAAAATTTGAGACTCGTCTAAAAGAACACCAGAAAGAGACAGACAGGGTGTCAAAAACCAAATCAAATTACACCCGGCAAACCCGAAAACAATCAGCGAGTGAACAATCCAAGTCAGCTATAACAGACCACGCAGTGCAACAAAATCATATCATCAATTGGGACAATGCCAAAATTCTTAGCAAGGAGTGTGATGCAAATGCCAGATATGTCAAAGAATCTATATGGATCAGGAGACGAGGACCCAATGTCATGAATAGAGACGAGGGGGCCCACTACCTCAGTCACGTGTATGATCCTCTCCTGGCTGTAAATACACCCTCTACAGTCGGGATACGTCCTACCGGAAGTAAGGATCATCCAACATCATTCTGATGATGCCTATCGACCATGATAGGCGAAACCGTCAAGTGAGTAAAATATTTTGGTTTTGTGCATAAGAAAATTATTTTACTGTATATCTACAAACCTGATGAATCTATTTAGTGAAGATATGCTGCGGTCCAGGGCTTATGCCCAGGTCTTTCATTCAGTATGCTTTACACTGCTTCCCGAATATTATGGTTGCCAAAAATAAATTATTTAGGTAGATTAAGGACCACAGCACGCATATTTTATGACTTTATTTCCAAAACGATACTTTTTCGTGGGTAAATTTGGTGCATTGCATGAACCGCGTGACGCCGTAGACAACTATCACTTTATTTCAACGTGCTCCGTGTGCTACTCCGTGCGTTTGTATCAAAGATGCAAATCGCAATCTCTTTTTGTACGGTCGGGCTCACACGCACTTCAATGGACAATCTGCACGTATGAATGAAGTCAAATATTTACACCTTACTGTTGTTTTATTATAATGATTTCTTAAAAACAAAATGGACATTAATAGTATAGACTCTCCTTCGTTTATCCAATATCTTTAAATGTTTCTAATATATTGTAAAACGGATACATTTTGTGCATTTTCTAGGTTGTCCGCCAGTTCATTTTGTACGTACAAAATCTCCAATACTAGCCAAAATAAGGCATAGATAATGAATGTATTGGTGGGTGATAGGGCAAAGCCTATCATAACAGGAGAACAAGATAAGCCATTGGGGAGCTGTCCTCCCCATGGCTAGCGCCACTGCACCTCCCTGTTCACGTCCAATGCCCTCCCTCTCCTCCTCTCTGCCCCTTCCTTTCGAGATGCAAAATACTATTATGACATGTTCTATGGTGTTGTCAAGTCAAAAGACCAATTTTGCATCATAGACAGCCAAAATAGAGAGCGGAGTTCAAGTTATTTCGGCTAAAAATGGACAAATATCTTTCCTGACCGTTATTACTAATATTATTTCAGCATTTTGAGTAAATAATTCAAAAATGGAAATCTTACATTATTTATAGGTTAATGAACGCGTATTACTTGTTGGTTCGGGGGGGAGTGCATTAGACGCATCAACATCAGCGCAAGTGCATTATTTTGTCTAATTTCTCGAGCAATAAGTAATACAAGTTTATTAATCTATTTCATACACGAGAAGAAAAAAACACGTGATTTTTACTTATTTTATATAACAAATTATCACTAAAAATGTTGGAAAACAGAACCAAATATAAATGCATCAACCCGCCCGAAAAATTAATCAATCCTACGCGACGCGAATGCGCGCGAATCACTGCGCGTAGTACGCGGAGTGCACAATATACACAATCAATGCATGTTTCGTACTTTTCTAACAGCTTTTCTGATTGGCTGCTTTGATATAGGAGTGTATGAAGTTTTAATATAATTTGGATTTGGCCCTGATCGAAATCGCATAGGTTGATTTTTAAATCTAAGGAATTCAGCAAGTGAGTGACTTATAATTAAGTTAACTGTTTACACAATACAGTAGCTCCATTGTGCCGCTTTCCAAGAGAATAGATCAATGATACTTATGTTCATTCTCTAGATTCTCGTCGGCCTCTCCATGGTCGAGTTTCAAAGAACATTATTCCACAATTGTACGATCGTTTTGAATAACGCGGAAACGCAATGTCTTCACCAATGTCAGTTGTGCACTTTTTGAAGTCACTGTAATAGGACAGAATTGTCTACCGTTTTGCTATACATGTCTGTGTTTACCATATTTCCACCAATGTGTTTCATCGAGATATGTCCATTGTTTGCCTTGTTCCCAAAATGCCGTCTGAATCCATGTTTCATAATTGCAGTACTAACTGCACTGCGATAGCCTCGATTAGTAAGGAATATGAGTGGATTCACAGAGGCATTAACGAGTATAAAGATGTCCTGAACTCGTTCCAACACGTCTACCTGATACCGATCCAAGAAACGTACACCAAACAAGTCTAGGGTGGCACAGGTCATAAATATAATGATTATTGTAGAACACAAGAAGAAGACTAACCCATTTGTGATAACCATAGTTGCTATTTGATTAATGTTCCTTTCTAATTCCGTGGATAACTGTAGCACTTTGTTGTGTTTTCGTTTACGCAACGTTATAAGAATCCTCGTGTACATGTAACAAGTGCTTGTCAATAGGAATAGATAAAAGAGTGCGTAAGCAATATTTGTAATTTTGTAGTATAAAAGTGAAAGATCACCTATTGCTGTAAATGTCGTGATCTGATGAGGATATACGTTAAATTGATCATCCGCAGGCCATACAATACACACAACTAATGGCGTTCCAAAGTTCTGCACTACAATGGTGCTGGTTATTCCTAAACTTAGTACTATAGTCATCAGAGAAAGTTTGATAGTCCGCTTTGTTCCTTTGATCAGTCGGTATTTTAGCGGGTGACATATTGCCAGATATCGCTCTAGTGAAACAAGGGTAACAAACGATATCGATGAAATAAAGCTAAACCATTTGAGAATTGCAGCGATTCCTCGTAGCATTGGTATGTTACCAAAACGTACTGGACTATTAAGTAAATTATTGGCTAGGTTCATTCCATCACCTACCAATGTGAATAAGTCCGTACAAGCTAAACCGAACAAGTACATAAACGTAGATGTATGTAGGGAAGATACTCGAATCACAGTCCAGATAAACGTTGTATTGCTAATAATGCCCACTAGGATTATACAAGGTATAACAAACTTGAATAAAACCAATTCATACGGTCGGTACACGTAAAAGAAAAGAGTTGTGGAATTCAGAAGATCCAAATTGACAGAACATGACATATTCATGCTGTAAATGTGCCTGATTATTTCTCCCGGAACAATAATTTGTGAAGATCGCTGTTTGAAAACAGCTAACTTATTCGTAATGAATATGTTGATGATAATATCCTTTACTCCACACTTGTTTGTTTATTAATGTCAGATTTCATTCCTGAACATAAGCTTCATGAAGACCTATTACTTCATTTTGGTATTATATTGTGCCAAAATGACGAGGGGCAGGTTCGTGTTTCATATCCCCGCTTTTGAAAAGTAAATATGCTACAAATAAACAATTATAAATGCGACGGTGCTAAGTGCTGCCTTATCATAAGTGCCAATTGCGGTCATTAGATTTTTATTTCATTTCGTCACAGCAACTGATTGCTATTGTAAATATCTATAATCGATATTTAAGAATCGTTTCTTGGTTTTTGGCCGGAGTTGTATTGATGCAATCAGGTTTTTTATTTGTGTCATTATTTACATAAGATCCGAACAAATTAATACTTTTGTTTGTGTCAAATTGACCATTATTACTATTACATCTTGGTACTGTCGTCGGTGAACATGGGGATGGGTTCGTGTTTCTTATTTCCAGTTATGAAAAGGAAAAAGAAATATTGTGACGTGTACTAGATAGATAATATCCTAGTGCCATGAGTGTGTTCTAAGATGGGTTCTATGATTTAACAAACATCCTGGAAATTAGAAATGCGGGCGAACATGCTGCCGTGTCAATTGCCAATGATATCAACGAAGACGCGTTTGGAGTCGTAGAATATAGAGGCTGTGATGTTCCATACGCCTTGCGCAGTCCGTACATTCATACGGGCGTTCATACATGCGTTAGTCTCGGTTTCATACTGCAATGTGCTTCTTCGTCACGACTGGGACCGAGGCCAACGCTTGTGCTAGATACAGAAGGGTGACCATGGTGACAAACAAGATATTTTGCGATCCAGGGCTTATGCCCGGGTCTTTAATTCAGTATGGTTTTTACTGCTTCCCGAATATTATGGTTGCCAAAAAACAAACATTTCGGTAGATTAAGGACCACAACACGCATATATTATGACTTTAGTTTCAAAACGATACTTTTCCGTGGGGAAAGTTTGTTGCATTGCATGAACCGCGTGTTGCAGTACAAAACTGTCAATTTCAACATCCTCGGTGTGGTACTCTCATTACACCTAAATACAGTCGTTCTAGTAAGGTTACATAAAAGTGCATGCAGAGCTCTTCAAGATCTATGATACCAGATAGCTAAATACGTACCCATAAACCGTGGTTGGTATTTAAAACGAACTACAGGAAAGTACATAACAATGCCCAGAATGAGGAAGATAATAACATAAATAAACTCCACTGAAGGGTTGTTGATGATAGGAGCTGCAATGAGATACACTGATGACAAAACAACAATACATGGTATTGGTATTGGTATCTGTAATAAGAAGAAATATAGACGATTATGTTACTATGGCAAGGCATCATCATTCTATTCATCGCCATTATCATTATCATCATCATCATCATCATCATCATCATCATCATCATCATCATCATCATCATTAACCATGACCTTGCAGACCATATTAACTAAATAAAGGGGCCCTTCTTGACATCATTGGTTCCTGTAGGTCTATACAATTGTCTGCTCGTCTTGATCTTCCTCTTGTCTTCTTCTTCATCTTCGTCGTTTCCTCTTCTCCTTCTTCTACCTCATCAGCATCATGGGGTCGTCCATAATTTTTATGAGGTTACATGTGTATACATTACTTTTATAGGTCTGATGGCGTCTTTGTCTGTAATGCGAAGCGTGATAACTCCAAGTGCAGTTGCTCCATAAACAAGCCAAGATGCAAAGCTGAAGTAATTAACCAATTGATTGAAATCCGATGGGATCATCATCAGTATAGCTATGAATCCCTGTTGACAAAAACATGGATGTATACTAAGAAAGGGTTAAAAAACCAAAACGAGCCCAACAAATTAAATGAGTTGGTATTCCTGTAATTGAAAACCGAATTAAAAAAGACTAGTTTGCGTCTGACGTCAGGGCAAAGGCACGACGTGATTGGTTGCTGACCTGCACAGTACAGCATTTTTGGTCTGGTTGACGGACGTCATACGCAAACTAGTCTTTTTAAGTCGGTCTTCAATTATATATTTGATAAACCTAGTGTGCGTCAGTAACAGTTTATCACTGGTCAATATTGTGTTTTGTGCAAGCTGCCTTAACTTGTTAGCCACTGTTCTTGAAAAAAAAACCTACCTTACATAAAATAAATACTTTCTTGAGAAAAAGAAATATTGAAGAAATACTTTGAAGATATTAGACATAATAGTATCTGTAAGATTATGTTATTTATTCTTAGTAATGTTAACCTGAAGCGGCAATTACATTTGTCGCAGATGTTACTTACACCAACAATACAAGGATAACAGCTAAAAACATAAGTAACATTTCCACAGCCACGGCTAAGACACCATATGGGAAGCGTTCAAAAGTGTTTATGGGAGAAAAGATGGTCCCACTTATATAAATATTTGCCAATAAATGAACAAAGTGGACATATTTTGAATGTTAATTGATGGTAGTAAGAGAGCATGGTACAAAATACATTTATTTTACCTTGCAGATTTAGTTTGGATGAAATACCAGGGATTTTACAACTAAACATCTCAAAAAAAGTTACTAACCCCCCTTAAATAATGACATTATTCAATACGGGCGATTGTATCTGTAAAATGCGTTGGAAGCAGAATTTATTTCTGCACATTTTGACACCTCATTTGTTGCAATTGACTAAATATTGACGTCACAGCGTATATTTAAATCAATGTAACCCAAGATTTGAAAGTTGCAGTAAATTGTATTGATTTTGTATTCAGTATAATGGAAGGAGATCTGTGTAATGATATCTGAGTGTTTTTGTATTGTATGCAAGTGCAACTTTCAAATCTGGACTAGTACCTCGCTACATTAAATTGACTGGTGTTTTATTGTTTTCTGGGCTATCGATCAAATGAGGTGTTAAAAATAATGCGCAGAAATAAATTCTACTTTCAACGCATTTTACAGATTTGTAATACGATAGCCCGTTTTTGAATATTAAATGGTCATTATTTAAGGAGGGTTAGTTACTTTTTTTGAGGTGTTTATAATGTTTATTCTTAGATATTTACTGTTATAAAACAAGAAAATTATCCAATGGCATGCTCAACGTGTGAGTCAATAAACACAAATATGTGGGTCTATCCTTTCCGATTTAATTCTGATGTTAAAGCTGGCATTTACCTTCACAATGTTCACCGCCAAAAAACCGAATGTAGCTAACTTGTGTTTATTTGACTTACCGAAGTTGCAATGACTTATCGAAGTTGCAATGACTTACCGAAGTTACAATAGCCATAAATGGTGTAATTGTTGTCGATTGAACCATTGACAGTAATTGTGGCATATGTCCTTCCCGAGCGGCAACAAAAGATAATCTGAAAATGAAAAAAATATTGTTTTCTAATTTAACTGTTCAAAATGTATCCCTGTTGGACCGCACATGTATCCCTTTGTTTTGTGTGCATGTGTGTGCCAAAATGACTTTGGTGTTGGCATAATTACGCTGAGCTCACATATCTCAAAAGAAGTACAATCACTTGACACCAACTCTGACCACGGAAGACGACAAATTATGAAATATAATGTTATGACAATTTCAAACAAGTCTGTCTAAATAGTGAATCGTTCTTTATTTCATAAGAATCTATTGTTCTTGACAAGAATTTGAAGGAAGACTGAAAAATACAATTTCATGAATATAATAATATAAATATTTTCTTCAATAATTGGAATGTTGCGCAAATAAACCGCCACAATGGAATGTTGCAGAAATAGACTGTCACGTCAAAATGCGACGGAAATTGGAGAGCAAAAACTAAAAAGATGAATACGGTGCAACAAAAGGTTCAAAATTAGTCATACGGAGTTTGAATCAAGAGCAAAATATGCACTCATTCAATTCAAGAGTTAAGTTTACGTAGATATGCATGGAAAATATCATTTATGTCATTTGCAAACACGCAATTTCTAGAAAGTCACGATGCAGAAAAGAAAAATATTCTTGCATGCTTTTGAATATTGTGCGATTTCAGTTAGTCCATATTATTTTCCATCATTAGGTCATGAGGTTCTCTTTGCTATTTTCATCAGTAGTTTCTCCACCAGGTACAACTTCAAGGAGTAACTGCACAAAAGTAGTGATGTAATCTGGGTAACAACACAGAGAGAAGAAGATAGAATTTGATTAGAAAAGGACATCAGTGTTGTTTACAATAAGAGGATTTTTCCCGAATAATTACTTTAACAAATAGTCTGTTTGTGTTTAAAGAATAACAGCTATAAACAACAATGTTAGAAACGTGTTCCTCCATAATAATTTGCGGTAATACTTACTCATGAATTTAGGATGGTATCCATAGTGAACGAATGGGAAATAAAGAATAAAACCAGCCAAAATGAACAGCGCTGCGTAGAGGAATTCAAGAGTAGGTTCATCAATTATTGGTGCCACTACCAAGTAGATTGATGCCAGAATAATGACGATTGGGATAACAATAGGAATCTAGAGTAAAGAGAAGAATCATAAGACAATGTACTTCAATTAAATAACAATTGTTTAAAATTTTGCTTAAATTGAATTTAAAATTAAACAAGTCCTGATTTCCTGTAATTTGTTACTATTGGGCGGGAAAAATCTCATAATGTACTTTTTGCCCTTGATCATGGATGAAGCAAACGATTCAATATAAAGTATACACCTACAAGGCTTTATCCATTTTCAAGGGCCAAAAGTAAATATGAGGTGTTTCCTGCATTTACTTTTGGCCCTTGAACATGGATGAAGCAACCCCTTCAATATAAAGACTGCACCTAAAAGATTTTATCCATGTTCAAGGGCCAAAAGTATGTGAAGTTTTTCCCGCCCAGTGACGTTATGCATTATTTTATTTTATAACTCGTGCTATTAGGCCTACCTTAATTGGTCGAACTCTATCTGGTTGCTTGTATCGAAGAATAAGTACTCCTGTTGCTGCTGCTCCGTAGAACATCCAAGAAGCAAAACTGAAATAGTTGACCAGTGTGTCAAAATCACTTGGTATCATCATGAGAATAGACACAGTTGCCTGTGTATGGTGTGTGATAAATAAGAGACACATCAGATTATCATAAGAAATGGTGGTATTTCTTACATCTGCAATGCATAATAAATGCAGATCTAGAACGCCCATTATGTACCGTCATGTAAAGCGAATACCACACATATGCAACATGGATGGAAAGATTCCATTTGGAAGGAAGACTTTGAACATGTTGAACGGCAGAGGACTGCAAAATATAGAATTTGTAGTACAATTTCAGATTGTATTCTTCACAAAGTTTCCAAGGATGCAGATACAAAATAAATTCCGGCTCTACTCTTCAAAACATATTGGTCTTCTTCCATAGACGTAGATCCCGGGGTGGGGATAAATCCCCACAATATTTAACCAGGGGGGATGGTCCATACAATCATCCCCCAATGTTGACGCGTGAATATGTTTTTTTTGACCAAATTAACCTCATATTTGCCCATTTTAGCCCCCAAAGTGCAAACTTTCGCTCGCTTTGCGCGCATTTATTCCACTTTTGCACAATATTTGATCAGTTTAGCTTCAAAATAGTAAATTTTCGCGCGCTTCGATCGAAATTGTACCACAAACTTATTCTGTCGCCAAAAGGTGACTGCATTCACTATACTTCAATTTTTTCCAAACCTCCCCACCCCCATGTCAAAAAGGAAACTTTCATCTTCTTCGCAAAAATGAATTATTTCAATTTAGGTGGTGGAATCTTCTCATAATAATACCAGCCATAATTGACCTACCTACCATAAACATAACAGCAGTAAATGGTGTTATTCTTTTAGCATGTACCATAGACAGCGCTTTTACCATGTGTCCTTCTCTTGCTGCAACATATGTCAACCTATCATAAGGCAAACAAATTAGTCCAACTAACAACATCAGTTCGGTTTTTCACATTTTTGTAAAAATCTGCATCAACATTGGGTATACCGTGTTTCATTAACACTAGGATTCACAACATGCTCATCTATCAGGGACACAGTTCTTTATTAACTCCAATACGTTTGCACTATGATTGTTTAATTGAGGTTATTGAACTATGCCATTGGGATGAGTCCATTGTGGTCCATTTTCTTCTTTATGGTTTTATATTATGCTTTCAAAATGCAGGACGATGCATTATACATTAATATGCAATCTTTGAATCTTTTATTAGAAACTACGTGCAATCATGAAACGTGGGGTCACAATGCAATGTACAGCCTGTCTCAAAAAAAATTGTGCAAGTGAAAAGCGCCCTCTGTGGCAATTAGAAAATACCGTTGTGACATGATGCTTACATCAACGTCAAGGGCACAGTCTTAGCTCTCAAATACCGTTTGTTCTGTTCAATTTGCTTTTTTCCATATTGTGCCACTTTTACTAGGGAATAGGGCTGTAATTGTAAACCAATGAGAGCTGATGTTGATGCGTCTAATGCACTCCCCCCATCGAGGCTCGTGCATTAGACGAGTCAACATCAGCGCACGTGCACTATTTTGTCTAATTTCATTAACTTGTCAAATTTCACGAACTTGTCAAAGTTCATTAACATAAGTGTGCAATATTTGTTTGTCTTTTAACATGTCTTGAGTGACAAAGAGAACAGTATTTACCATGATAACATCATTGACATGCACATGTATTTAATTTTACAGTAGAATGTGAAATATTTATCTTTTAATTTGTCGTAAGTGGAAAAAGAGGATCACTATACCTGTATTATGATAAAACAGTAAAAACAATTGTGTATTGTTGTGTAGTTGATGCATTCTTTTGATTTCACGAAGGAACTCTTGATAAACTTGATGCTATCATTGATTTACATGTATAGCCCTCTTCCCTAGTAAAAGTGGCACAATTGTCATTTCACCCTTTCGTTGTTAAGTAAGCATAGCTCGAGATTAAAACAAGCAAATTGAACAGAACAAACGGCATTTGAGAGCTAAGACTACGCCCTTGACGTTGATATAAACATTATGCCACAACGGTATTTTCTAATTGCCAAAGACTGAGACAGACTGTATATCTCACCTTGCCCTTGACAAATAAGCCCGCATTGTCAAAATGATGAAAAAGGAAAAGGATTTACTCACCTACTACATGCAAAGCAGTTACCATTTGCTGCTCCGAATGTCGAAAATGCTACTGCTACAGGCATAATCCAAGACATGACTCCCAGGGTCCGATCGGCAAAGGTCTTAATATTTCAAATATATTATAGTAAACAATATATACAGAGGAATGAAAAGGTAATAATATTAAATAAAGGGGAGCAAAGAAAAATTGACTGAAGCGGGAGTCGAACAAACGACCTCTGGTTTGCGAGAGCAGTGCTCTACCATCTGAACTATCTAGCCCTAAGATGGACTGCGCTGGATAGCGCAGATGGTAGAGCACTGGTCTCACAAACGAGAGTTTGCCGATTCGAATCCCGCTTCAGCTGAAGTTTTTTGCTCCCCTTCTTCAAAAATATATTATCATAATAGTATATTATAAGCATATTACTATTTTTTGTGTCTTTCTTTTCTCTTTTTTTCTTATACCTAATCACCATGATTAGGTATGATGACGATGACGACGATGATGATGATGATGATGATGATGATGATGATGATGATGATGATGATGATGATGATGATGATGATGATGATGATGATCTGTATATAATATATATTTACAGCGATAAACTAATTCTTACCACTGCAACAGCTCCTGATTGCAATAGTTCATCAGGCGACATGACAGTAAAGTATGATATGTTGACCATCAGGTACACAGTTGTTACCAGTGGGATACCAATAACAATAGCTAGAGGAAGATTCCTGTGTAAAAGCATGACATACACTGTTACTTGACTAATAAAAAATATTCCCAATTGTCAAACTTTTAAACTGACTAATACTGGAATGATATATTCAAATAAGTGCAAAAGTGTTATGCATTAATTAATGTTGTCTATTCCGATCTCCAGAACTGATTTTGACCGACAACACACAGAAATGAAGTTTATCAGGTGCTTGAGAAAAGTGATTAGCACTATGATTGAACAGTTCAAGTTCAACGGACATTCTGACAAACATTGCTATACCTGTATGGATTTATAAGTTCCTCTGTAATATAGTTGAGTTGATTCCATCCATCATACGCCCACAGTCCTTGGTAAAAAGCCAGACCATACGCAAATACATTGGCTGTTGAGCCTTGGAACGATACCTTTGGATTGATGTACTCTGTGTTACCTTTAAATGATGAAAGAAATTGGGTTTGAAATTGTTTTTTCCATTGTCTATTTTAGAATCTATTGCGCTGCCGATGAAATAGAGCGAGCCCGTCGTACGCATTGATATTTTTTAACCACTCTGCCATACACACCCTCTGATTATTTTGAGAACGGTACTACTCATGGAATAAAGCGCAGCTCGTGGGCGGCGTACCTTATTGTAATAAAAATGTTTAACATATTCATTCATTAATTTAATTATTAATTATCATTGGCTTACCTTTTCCCATCTCAATAAATCCAATTATTATTATCAGAGCACAAGCCAGGAGTTTCGCCACTGTAAAAAGTTCTGAACCGCTGTAGCAGCCTTGACACTTGCACAATTTATAACAACGATCAAAACTGACAAATAATGAAAACAACAAAATATACAACATTAAAATTTATTATTAATCAAATATTTAAAGTTTTTTATTCTCAGACCAAACATGGGAAACAAGAAAAAGGTCCTTGTATGCAGTTTGGAGATCCATTACGGGAGTCCGACTGCAAGAGCCGCCATAAAGCAAGTAGCAATCAGTCAACTTTCCTTGATATCGAGGAGCCCGAGGCATTGTTTAATTTGACAATGTGGTATTCTGTCATAGTGAATACGTTACATATAACCAGAAAGAGTGCCCAACCCAACCAGACCCCAGAAATGGACAAGTGTTTTTTTTTTATGAAAAGTATTAATGTACTGTAACTCGGATTGATTATGAAAATGCGAATTCTGATATTTTGATCCACAAAGGCGGGATTGGAGAGAAGCAATATTTTACTAGAAGATCGGCGCAATTGCAATCTTCATGTAGCAAATCAAACAACCCATCCATGCAGCTCCATGCTATACACAGGCCTACCAAACAACATGACTAAAGGAAGAAGAATACTTACTAACGCAAAGTACAGCTACCAATTTTGTTGCTGACACTGGAGGACCGCATTCACTTCCTTCATAAAATGGTGCCACCACATATTCACCAAAACTAAGACTTATTATAGCAAGCGCAGAAGGTTTCAATACAATGATAGCTGTCCAGGCAAATAGGAAGGCGATAGGTGGACCGTAGATCTCATTTAGATAGGCATGTTCACCTCCTGATTTGGGAATCATTGTACCAAGTTCCGCATAACAAAGTGCGCCTGGAATAGAATAGTAGTAGCAAGTTTCAAGGTCAAAGATGGCAATATACCTGGAACAATCATTGCAATTGCGTGAAGTACATTTCTCCGTGTCTAATTCAACTCTTACTATGTCAACTTTTCTTATTATTGTTCCTTCTACTCGATTCTGGCCAGGTAACCAGGTATTTTCTCAGAGGTGGTATCAACTGTCATGACTATGTAGTAGTTCACTTGAGCCACTAGCATAATATAGAAACTAGGAACAGATCAATAATACTCTTTGGGCAATGGTACATTTGAAGCCACGTGTCCTCTAATCTATTCCCTGGAACTTTAAGATCAATTGGACTTTCAAATACATCTCATAGTGCAGTGTTATATGCTATTATAAAGCTAGCTTATGATACAAATAGTTTGTTTGGTCGCTCAGGACAAATGACACAACAGATCTTACCGAATGTAGCAAGTACTCCACACAGAGTCCATATGACAAGACTCATTCCAACACTTTCAGTGTTTACAAGGACACCTTTAGGCGAGACGAAGATACCAGAGCCAATCATACTACCAACAATAAGGGCAATACCGCTAAGCAGACCAACCTGGAGGGATGATAGAGATAGATAAGGGTGATTAAAAGAGTAGTACAGATCAATCACATGTTTTAATGTTTGCATTTTCAGCAGCATCTTTTGACCTAGATTAACCCTAATTTTGCTTACAATGATATCGGATATTGCTGGTGGTTCCTGTGGCTCTTGTTTGTCGATCAGCATTCATGCTAGTACCTTTTCATTTGTATTAGGTCTCTAAACTACCAGAGGGCAGTTGAAGCAATCACACCTTTTCATCCCACACCTTTTAAGGACACAAAGGAGGCTCCAGATCATTCTAATATCAGATAAACATCTACATTCCGACTTGTGAAATCCTAAGCATATCCTTGCTATGTTACCTATCTATGTGTGTGTCTAGTTCTCTCTACAAGATACTACATAAACAAATACTTAAAGGGGCATTTCGTGATCCACAGCCTCATCCCCCCACTTTTCCCAAAAAAAAGTTGAGATTTTTACACCACTGGATACCTCTGGCTACATCATGTTTATGTACCAAATATTTCTTGCAGATTAATTCGTTTAGCAAAAATATCGCCAAATTTGAATTTCGTTCTGGTGCACCAGAACGAAATTACAATACATTGTCTATGGAGCAGTGTAATACACATAATCATGCATAACTCGCAATCGCAACATCGGAATCAACTGAAATTTTGGAAATAAGCTTTTTTCGTGGATATCTACTGAAAAATGTCATAGAAAGAGGATGCTAGGATCACGAAATCCTCCTTTAATCATGACAGTCAAGTTTTGTTAATGTGTTAGATTACTGGTCAAAATATTTCAAGGTCAAACATTTATGTGACACATGGAGAAACAATTACCTGCCGTTTGAGTCCCACTTTTTCTTCACCAAACGGATCGTCATCGTTCTTGATTTCCATCTGTTTGACGTCCTGTCCAGTATCAGCTGCTTTTACAGACTCCCGGGGTCGATAGTTCAATTCTGACGACATTGTTTCTTGTGTCACTGTAGACAATAATGGAACAGGTATATAGAGAAATAAGGGAGTGTTGCTAAGTCTTTAGGTCTCCACATGCTCAAGGCTCGAAATCCTATTATTGTGACAAATTACAACCAGCTTTTTGCCATACTTGTAATTAATTAAAATGTGAGTCAACTAATTAATTCAATAAGACATAGGCATGTGAGTCAAATGATGTCACCAAAATAGATTGGTCAATGCTCGGCAGCTAGTGTTATAGACTGTAAAATTGGAAAAGTGATGTCACATTATTAATTTTATTAATTTTATCTTATTTCGAGTATTTATGCACAGATGGCAGACTAAATGACATTGTTTTAAGATTCATCTTATCACAAGTTTTGTTTTGTTCTAAAAATTTGTAAGAATGTTTTCAACAAATTGGCAAATTAATACTATCCCCCAAGGTCAACAGAACTGATCACACATTCTCTAGACGCATTAGATAATTTGATTTCTTGGGCAAACATATATATTCATTATGTTTCAAAATTTTGCCTTATGAATTATGATACGACTTCACATTAATTCATATGTCCAGCCGGTCGCAATTTACAGTTATATTTTTATATATATATAAACGCGTTAAATCACGTTTTGCCAATTCGTGACGCACAATCATCAGCAAAACATAATTATATTTTAAAATAAACTATATTTCATTAAAATAATTCTAGTTTACATTTACAAATAAACAGATACATTTACCTGCTTAAACGTTCAACAAGTCCAAGTGAAGTACGCTAGTATCGGAAACTGAAATGTACAATTACCAACGAGAAGATTTCAGGTTCAACAACATCGTCAGTATAATTACGTTGTGAAATGTCCTCGTGAAAAGTGGACTTTCGTCTTTCTAGGTCTGTGGTCAAAAGCTGTGCTAACTCTCACTTATTTTCACAAAAGGAGATAGTTTTATCAGTGATCAATAAGGCTTGTTCCCGGCTCGGTACGACCTTTGCCCACGCCACGTTCTAACCAGATAATTCTAAAACAAAGTACATATTTTGAATTCATGCTACATAAAAAAAATAATATTTAAAGATATCGAAATAACATCACAGAGAGCCCGTATTTATTTGGGAACAAAAACACATCAAAATTAGTCGTGTATCTGTTGGATGAGAGATTGTTAGTATCGGTATTTTTATTTATTTATCACATGCACATCGTAGCCAAATGGCCAAATTACATGTTAAATTACAATTCGATCATATATATTAAAGCATTAAAAAGATTGATCACATTAAGAAATTTAAAAGACATCAAAAACAAATTGCACCCAAAATATTGACTTTAACCAAATATTGCACAGGTATATAAAAACATCAATATATACTTAAGTTCAAAACATGACAAAAATATTATAATACTAGCTGCACTCGACTATAAAAAGGGCATTCATGGCACTGAAGAACAATCCCAAGAGGAGATTGCTGATTTTTAAAGAGTCAACGAGTTATGGGACTCAGCCGAAAAACAATAACAATAATAATAATAATAATAATAACAATAACAATAACAATAACAATAACAATAATAATAATAACTAAGATTTTATATCTACTTACCTCAAATCAAGTTACAGATAACAAAACAATCTTGCTCCCTGAACTTTTCAGACTTCTTAATTAACGAACCTCGTATCCTTCCAAAACACAAATTGGTTTTCCAGTCGACGTTTCCGTCTCTAGATCAACCTCCGAAATTCATTCAAGGTCATGTTCTATAGATACATAATAAATGTACTATGAAACATTTTAACTTGGTTAACCGATAAATGTATCATCATACAACCGCGACCTTGTCGAATGGCTAATACATGTTGCACGTTTGAGACGTCTACATTGGTTTAGGCATGGAAGCAACATTGAGTCACTTTGCTGCAGGCATCAATATTAGCTAAAATTGTCACTCTAGAGATCTGTGGTGTCAGTCAACAGGTGCATACGTTAATTTAAACGGAAGAATAGCACACTCAACCGTAACAGCTTTCAACCTTCACATTTCCTATTTAGAGTTATTAATTTGCCGGCTTAATTTCATTGACGATAAAACAATCAATCAATGTAGAAGATTAACACTGGGATTAACACTGTTTTCACATATCAAAAATATAAGTCTAATATTTTATTAAATATTAAGTGTTATTTATTTATGTATACCGTATTTCTTTGTTTCTTCAAGATACGTAAATACTATCTCTTCACTTCATTTACAAATACAATGTACCTGTGAATAAGTTCTGTGATGTCCTTTTCACACCCGGGTTTGTCAAAGGCATATCCTCACGCGTTGAATCAATCAGGCCCGTACGCAGGATTTTTTTTTGGGGGGCTGTGCTGATTTTGAAAAGTGGACTTTTTTCCAAAGGGGGGGGGGCGATTTTGTGGAAAGTGGACTTTTCCCCCCAAAATTTGGACATTTTCTTGACCAAAAAAACGTAAAAAACCTGATTTTTTTGCTCGCTACGCTCGCAAATTCTTGAATTTTGGGACATTTTGTATACTTTTGCAAATTTGGGGAGGTGCGGTCGCACCCCGCACTTCCCTGCGTACGGGCCTGGAATCAATTATTAAGTAATACGATTCCGGAGATATGATTGGCTTAATGGGAATAGACAGCAAGTTACATACATTTCCTGTTCCAAGCCGATGTACAAAAGATGCATGTATGCTTCCTTGATCTGACATAAAACTGGCTTAAAAGACATAATGCACTAAAATAACACAGACAAAATAGAGATAGGCTATAGGTTTTATATTGTGTCAATAGAATAGATACCCGTGTTAAACGGTCTGCTAGCCCCAGCTGCTAGCATGGCATTATCATAATAATTTATCGGATCACGGACCATTTAACACAGAATTTAAGGTATTGTACAACTTGCTATGATCGGACCATGTTGGGGTTTTCTTATACTGCCATGACTGCTATGGTGGATTAAAAACCCTTAGCCACGGTTGTTTGATGTATATAGAATTGGCTTCATTATTAACTAAATGCAAACTATACATGGCGCTATTTATCCTAAATCATATTTGCAAGGGGTAGGTGATTAATACTGTCATTAAAACAGTTGGAATAGGTGAAATAAGCAACAAGGAAATTTTATAAACATATTTTATCAAACAATAAAAGGAATTATTTGTATTAAAAGCTTGAAAGAATATTTTCCAGTAACTAAATAGCGCCACCAATTTTGTCATAAATAGAGGGGAAATTAAAGTTGAGAATGACTCAAAAGCATCTGTATACATTAGAATGATATCACATTTAGCTGTTTAAGCCTAAAATTTGGTTGTACATGATGTTTTGTTTGAAAAACTAATAAATTATCCCATCAAACAACCGTGTATAGCCCGGTTTGGAAAAACTAGCACCCTGATTTTTTTCAACACTTTACACCCCAAAGACTCATAAATCAAGTCGAATTTTGCTTTTACTAACATTCTGAATAAAATTGCATGCAGATCTGCCTTGACAGCAGTGGTGATGCCACACCTCACCCCTGTTACCCTAGTCAAAACAAACAAACAAAAAATCACAAATCACTGCTGGGGAAAAATGCCCAATTTTAGGCACTTGTCCACCCCACTGGTGATTACTCCCGATTCCAGATAAATACAACAAAGGAATTGACTTTCATTATGTTCATCTAAAACATGTAGATAATAGAACTTACTTCTTTAAATTGCTCCTTTAATTCTTAAATTTTGAAAGAAAGAAGGAAGTGAATTTGCAGAGCATACGGATTTAGCCAATACCCCGGCCTGAGCCTATGCCAAATTTGACACACACAAAAAAGACTCAACAATAAACTTATTTTTGATTATATCTAGGGCTAATCTGTCCATTTCTGGACAAGTGAGAATCCGCACTTTGTATAGATTGAAATAAAGGTTCCCACTTGGCACCGGGACTATTGACATTGCATGATTAAAGTATAAAGAAGACTGAACGATATGGTGATGTTCAACAATGTTTTATTGACTTGATACCGTGATAGGCCTACTGACGTTTTGTACAACAAAAGTAGGCACACTTTATCAAAGTACTTTATCAGAGTAATTTTATCTAGTACTTCATACTCTTGAGCACATGGGCTCTGATTAAATGATCAACTTTCTCTTGCTATTGCTCTGGGATTGACAAGTATTTTACATCATTTTACTTGGATAAGCTCCATGATCATTCTGAACCAGTTTTTGATAACTTATTTTTCTCATCTAATGAGGAATATTTGTGGACATTTTGATATAGTGGATATCATATTTCATCACACTACTACTAGTATATCTGTACTGTGCTACTGAGTATTGATTGTGTTTCACACCTACCAAACTTGTACTCTTCATGGCTGGTATATTATTGTCTACCATTGTTGTCTCCTTATTGATTGAGACTGTTACAATGTCTCCTCTTTCCTACACTAGAGAGGAGTTACTACAACTTAACTGTAATACATCTATCAACAGAGTTCCCCAAGATACCTATTACCAATTAAGGAACTTGGGTATATGTAGTGTTAAGCCTACAAAGCGTGGACATCGTGCGTTCGCCAAACAGCAAACCTCCATTCCTACGCTAATTACAGAACGAAAGGCAAACCATCATCCTAATCGAGGGGTAAACTTGTCAAATTTGAAACAACTGCCTAATTTGTACACGCCACCCCCCATATGTCTCAATGCTTGTCTTTGGAACGTCCAATCTGCTGCAAATAAGACTACGCAGATTGCCGATTATATTCAAGAACATGATATTGATGTATTTATAATGACTGAAACCTGGCTTCATGATTATGATGCAGTCATCATTGGGGAACTCACCCCTCCCGGCTATACTTACCTCAACGTACCTCGCCCCTCCGGTACCCGTGGTGGTGGAATCGGCGTTGTTTTCAAAACACCCCTTAAACTGCGTCAGATTCCACAAGAAATTCACACTACTTATTTTGAACATGTATACATCACCGACTTTACCAAGCGCCTTACATTGGTTGTAATATACAGACCTCCTCCTTCTCGTGACAATGGCTTTCGTACATCTGACTTTTTAACTGAATTTGACTCCTTTGTTGATGATATATCTGTGTCTCCCAGAAAATTACTGCTTGTTGGCGATTTCAACATACACTGGGATGAACAAAACAAATGGGATGTTAAAAAGTATGCCTCCATCATCTCCTCTGTTAACTTCCAACAGCATGTTGACAAACCAACCCACCGATCTGGACACATATTAGACCATGTTTTGTCATGTCCTGATGATGAATTAGTGAGTGATTTCCATGTCCATGAGATGCTTGTGACTGTTCACCACTGTGTCCTTTTTAGAATCAATCTTCCGAAACCTTTGCCACAAAGAATTACCCAGACTGTTCGCAATTACAAGAGTATTGATGCCGAACAATTCTCTCACACATTGTCTAACAAACTGAAAACTGTTCCAGTAGTCGACAATGTTGACGATTTGTACAACTGGTACAATTCATGTACAGTTGATGTCATAGACCAATTTGCCCCAGCTACTACTCGCACCCGCGCTATAAGAAATCGCATGCCATGGTATAATGATAGTGTCCACGCTGCTCGCAGGGAAAGACGAAGAGCTGAAAGGAAATGGCAAAAAACTCGCTCTGATGAAGATCGTGATCGGTTTTTGACCATAAACAGTTCAGTCAATGTGTGTATCTTAGAAGCAAAACAATCATATTTCACTGACAAACTTGCAGATGCTGACAATAAGACCGTTTTCAGCACTGTGAATCATCTCCTTAACAAGCAGGTGCGTCATCTTCCTGCTCATGATGACCCCAAGGTGCTAAGCAATAAATTTTCCAAATTCTTTGTCACAAAGATTCGTAAGATTCGTGATGACTTGCATGCAGGTGTTTGCGACCCAGCTAATGATGTTCCATGTGACAATTGTCCCCAATTCGCTCAATTCCATCCTTTAACGGAGGATGAAGTGTTGCACGTGATCTCTAAGTCATCTAATGCCTCGTGTCTGCTTGACCCTGAACCAACATGGCTGCTTAAGGACCATATTCAATACCATCTACCTGCACTGACAGCTATTGTCAATGCATCCTTAACATCCGGTGTGTTTCCTAAAGCTGCCCACTCTGCTGTTGTTTCACCACTAATTAAGAAACCTTCTCTTGATAAAGACAATCTCCAAAATTACAGACCAGTCAGCAACCTATCACACTTAGCTAAAGTCATAGAGAAATGTGCTTCTGCTCAACTTGTTGAGCACTTTAATACCAATGAACTCACTGATCCCCTTCAATCAGCATATAAAGCTATGCATAGCACAGAGAGTGCACTGATCAAAGTCACCAAAGACATTACTTCTGAGATTGATTCTAAGAAGGTTGTTTTAATGGTTCTGTTAGACATGAGCGCGGCATTTGATACTGTCGATCACAAAATCTTGATGGACCGCCTCAATAAGCGTTTTGGAGTTTGTGGTGTGGCATTAGAGTGGTGCCGTTCTTATTTGCAAGGATGGACAAGTCAAGTCAATATAGGTGGCCATCTATCTGATCCCGTCGTTGTTGAATTTGGAGTTCCTCAAGGATCGGTACTCGGTCCTTTGAAATTTACCATCTATACTACACCAGTTGGTGATATCGCATAATAAATATGGTATTCACTACCACTTGTACGCTGATGACACTCAGTTATATACGTCTTTCGATCCTCGTATCCCTGGTGAACTTGATTTAACTCTTGCCAATCTAACATCTTGCATTGATGAAATTCGATCTTGGATGGCCTCCAACTACCTCAAATTGAATGATTCCAAAACAGAATTCTTTGTTGCCGGCTCTGTCTACAGCCTCAGACTTCTCCCATCGCTTACTCTCACCATAGGTACATCCATGATCATACCATCTCAAGTAATCCGCAATCTTGGCGTATTTTATAACCAGACAATGACATTCACTAATCACATAAATCACCTTCGCCAAACTATCAATTTTCAGATCAAGAATCTGTGGCGCATCCGTAGTTTCATCGACTTTAACACCTGTCATCATGTTGCACGAGCCTTAATAACATCAAGGCTTGACTACTGTAATGCTCTCTTTACTCATCTATCTGCCACAGACATCTGTCGACTTCAGCGTCTCCAAAATGCCGCCGCAAGAGCCATCTTTGCTGTCGGTCGGAGAGTTGATGCTGCCTCACTGCTGGTCAAATTGCACTGGCTCCCCATCTCCAACCGCATTACTTTCAAGCTTCTGCTATATGTTTACAAATCTATGCATAATCTCGCTCCAGTGTACTTATCTGACTGTTTCATTCTATATATTCCTGGCCGACCTCTCAGATCATCGGGTGATACCACTCGCTTGGCAATTCCCAAAGCAAGTGTCACTGCCTTTGGTGAAAAGCGATTTCACATCATTGCTGCCCAAGCCTGGAATGAACTCCCCATTACAATCAGATCAGCTCCATCCATTGATTCTTTCAAGAGACTGTTGAAATCATATTTATTCTGATGTATTTTGTATTATGTATTATGTTTTTTATGATATTTGTACACGCTATGGTACTTTTGTGTATAGCGTTCTAAATGCAGTGTATTATTATTATTATTATTGTACGAAACGTCAGTTTATATTTTTATGTCAATAAAACACTCGTTGAACATCACCATATTGTTCAGTCTTTTTCACATTTTGCACAAAATATTTTTGTAGGCACCCCATCGCTAAATCAGTTTCTTCAAAATTTGCGACAAAGGTTATACTGAAAATGCACCCCCTCCCCCGGGCCCCATCTGTCGCACATCCCCGTACAATCCCCCACCTGTGTGTGTCCATCCGGAAACCGCAAAAACCGTAAACCGCGAAAGCGAGGAACCGATGATTGTATTGATACATTGATAATTGATTGAGTCGATTCGGTCAGATCGATCCATTGACAAAAGTTGGAGCAGAGCCAGAGGAGGTGGTACGGCAGGGTTTCACGTAACTCTTTCTAAATTTTGCTAAACTTCAGCTTGAATTTAAGTATTTCGACTGATTTCAGCAAATACAAGTACGTATAACATTGCTGTTTATTTTTTATGCATTGGTGTGTATATTAATTTTTATATAGTTCAAAAACATGAAGGGGAGTGTCGTATCAAAAAGGTGTTGAATTCGTCAGACATGACAATCACAAAACAGATAGGCATTTGCATGTCCATGAAATTGAGTACAGCTTCTCTGCCCAAAGAGATTACACCCAAGCAAAGCGTACCAATTCGAATTTGCCCATGTGTAAATCTGAATTTGTTCTCAATCGCTTGAATTGATGCACTGCTTTTGGAAAGCGATCCGATGGGCAATCGCCATATTTTTAATTTTATAAATTATGTTAATTGTTATGATGCATCGTCACATCATGGCTCATGCATCAGCCATCGATCCCTCATAGTCGTACAAACGGTACAATGTATGGTACATGTCATGATGTCTGATGATGTCGTACTTGTCGCTTATGCCCAGCGAGGTCACGTCACACTCGGTGTGACGTGCCCTGAACTCCCAATAACTTTCGTAAGCGACAGACAAATTGCAGGAAAGCGTGCCAATTTAAGCTTCCTGTAATATCTATTGCACATATTAACGTCATTTAAGTCACAAACTTACAAACTTCAATATGCACTTCAAATACTGCAGACCAGCTGTTAATTATTACCGATCCTGTAGAATAACTTACATAATCTTCAATTTCATGGAATCCCGTTGCTCAGAATTGCAAATGTCATTTTTATCTGTCAAATCCGCTGTGTATGTGCTCAGAGATTTTATGATATGCTCCATAAATCACAGCTGTGAAACTGACTTTATACCACTCGCTCGCTTTTAAAGCTAGCAGAAAAGCGAAGCCTCCGGCTACCTCGTGGCATGACGTCACACAAAATTTCCGATGGGCGCCTTATTTATTTGTAACCCGTTTTGTGATTGGTTGCAAACACCATTCATCGCAATCGTTAGCCAATCAATGAAGGCGACGGCCTTTTACGGTATGAATTAATGTGACCCGCCAGTAAAGTATGTCTAACCTGATTGGTTTACAAAATAATTGGATATTTGCTAAGCCAGTCAGCGTGCCCGATGCTTAACAACCTGGTCGTAGAGGTTTTTTTTTTTTAATAAGCGAATTCACATGGTGATCCAGCGATCGAGTATAAATTCAGCATGACTTCTGCTGTAACAGGTGCAATAACAATACGTCGACACAATCAGTGACATTTACACAATACAATAATGAATTATTTATGACATGCATGGGCTGGATTTTACGATCGAGGTAAGGTTTTCGGCCTGTCCCTGCGTGAATATCGTGACTTTTCAGCATCAAAGATACTTGCGATGACCAGTTTTTTGCGGACACTTTGATAACAGGTAACTTTTATAGGTCATAGGGTAGAAACGATAGTTGTACAATTGTACGAAAATATACATTTTGTTATAGGCCTAAAATGTTTACAAAAATATATTGGTCCGTACGTTGTGCATTAGTCCGAATAATCAGACCCAGAACAAAATATTAATTTCTGACATGATCGTGTACTGGGTCTGAACTGTTTCCATATGAAATCTTGATGGCAAATTGGACAATAGAAGCACATGGTTCTACGTGACAGCTTTTTAATCCCTATTCAGGTTACGTGAATCACGCTATTGTGGACCATCCTTCTGATACTTGAGTGTTTGGACAAGCGGAACGGTTTTTTGTCTACCTCTCTGTTTGTAAACAAACCAGGAGGTCGAAATCGTCCTCCTCGCCGAATACGAAAGTCAGTGTAATAGTACGGCACTAGTTGTGCATGTATTCAGTTGTTCGACGTATACTTGTCGCTTTGCAATTATTTAGGCAGCTGATTTATACTAAAGTTAATTTTTGATCACTTCCATGGTCAAGGTACGTTGATCGAGAAATGTATCTATCATGTCTATTATCTACTTTCCACGAGAAGTCTAGCTATCTAGCCAAGAATTTGCTCCCACAATCATGACGATTACCGGTATATGATAGTTACTGTGTGGATAGAAGATAAGAGTGTGGACTACTACTTCATTTATTCAATCATCGCCAATTTTCAAACATTAAACCATTCTTCGAAGGTACCAAAATTTTGATGACTTATCTGTAGAGCAAAGTTTGCTAATTTTTAAGAGGATATAACCATGCTAACAATTCTCAGACGTGTCATTTAAGCAACTCGCGTTGTTTACTTCCAAATTTCCATTGCTTTACATGGTGTCATGCTTCACTGACACATTTTGAGATATATATAGTTCCATGTTCTATCCTCGTATCTCTGCTCATATCTGCTGGTGATCAATGAGGTATCCTCCCCTTTTACGTGCAGACAACCAATTGGTCAGCCGTCTTGTCAAGATTGTTGATCAGCCAATCAGTGTGATTGTTTATCACTTCTCTGTTTATGCCCGTAGTATACGCTTGGCGCACAGCACAGGCCATGGAAGTAATAAAAAATTAACTTTAGTATTAATATTTTGCAGAATTTCCTTTAAGCATGCTAACCATCCAGCGCATATTATTTTCCACAAGGTCCCTATGCATACACTTGACGTCATGTGCGTATACAAGATGGTTAACGCACAAAAGGAACCTTGCAACATATTATAGTAAAAATATCTAAATTGATTGTGACATGAGAGAATGTACATGTACCTTCTGCGGCAGTGTACTTTGCGTTGAGTAACACGCTCGCGCGACCTACATGACCAAACCTTGACCTTCCCTAGTGACCACCGTATTCGAAAACCGTGATTGGTCAATTCACAAAAGCTGTGTTTGCGCCGTAAGCGTGTGGTCTTTGCATACTACATGTACGCTCGCAGGGACTGCCTTTTGAGGAGATCGAGAGCAATCGCTCTCTACTGCTCTCCTTAAGGGGGTACTACACCCCTCGATAAATTTGTGTCTATTTTTGCATTTTTCTCAAAAACTATTAACATAGCGGTTAGTAAACCGAAGAGGTTAGTAAACATGGTAAACGGTGATGATAATCATGGTGTCTTGGTGTAGGTCATCTTATTCATCCAGTATAGTATTGATCATGTTAGCTTGATAATCATAAATATCCAGACCTGTGATATTGTTGTTCCTTATAGTAGGGATGCCCACTGGCCACTGTCAATACAGTTTCCACTAGAACGATTTTTCATTCACTGTGTGCGTGGACTCACACACGCATTGTCTATGGAGAAACTGATCGATACAAGAAATCCCAGGCCTGTTAAATGGCGTACATGACTTGTTTTGATCCAAATGTAGGCCTATATCAGGGTGTTTCAAGAAATTCCTGATTTCACCAGAAAACATTAACCAAACTTTTTCCTGTTTGGTCAGTAAATAGAGAGGACCTTCCTTCATGAAGAAATCAACTTTTTTTATTGAAAAATTTAATGAGATGAGAACTACAACAGGTTGAAGTGACACCATTCCGTGCATCAGGTGTTCAAACGCAATTATCTCCGAATTTGGAGTGAATCAGACAAGCAAACTTACATACTCATAAAATTTAACTATTTTTGAAGACAAAATGTGTAGGATGTTAAGAAATTTAAGAATGTTTAAGCCTACATGCCCATCTCAAATCATGCACTTCCCGTGCACTTCTCACTACCATGTCCATTTCATATGCTATCCATTATGGCTTCCATGCACACACAGTGTATTGCTCAATGTAGTAAAGATAAGCTTTGAGTTGGAGCAAATTTCTCAAAATTGGTAGTGATTAATGTTACCAAACTTATGCCATGATGAAATATAATAATTTTTGAAGATAAAATATGCTGACCTTAAAAGATTGAACAATGTTTAAGACTACCGCTTTTCATTTGAAATAATGCACTTATTGTTCATCTCTTCTATGGAGATATTTTCCATGGCGGCCATCTATGATCATGCTTGAGGTTTCACCAAACAAACCATGGGTTTTGAGGTCTTATATTTTTTGTTGTATGTCAACAAAATCGATTAAATTTTCAGGATGATCTTATTTTCATGTTGTTATAAGCAAATATAATGTTCCAGATAAGCTAGTTAATAAATACATTAAGAAAAAGTACCTTAAAGTTGCACTTTCTGTTAGTATTCCTTTTTGGACTTTAACTTTTTAACATGTTCTAGCAGCCCTATATAAAACGGTGACACTCGAAAGGCCATATCTCTGGAATGAAACGTCCGATTAAGATTATTTAAACGCCAAAATGTTTCTTTCATCAATTCCCAGCCAATAAGGTAGGTCTGAATCAATTTAAAAGTACTTCAATTTTTAGTGGACATGCCTACTTATAGATTACTTTTGAAACATGACAAAATGATTTATTTTAATTTTATCCCAACAAACATAAAACATTAAGGTTAGAAGAGGTTGCTAGAAAACGTTTCAATTTCGGGTTAGGCCTATAGTATAAAACATGTAAGCAACATGTTTAAAAGCTGCTGCAAAACATTTTAAGCGCTAGGCCTATTATTATTGCTAGGATTTAATTGCGGGGCGGGGCCGCAGAATCTCCTAAATGTGGACTTTCACCCACCCCTAACATTTAGCCTTTTCGGGTATACTGAACAGTTGAACGACCGTTCTGTCCCTGTTGGCTACATTTTAACATTCCCTCTGAAAAGTGAACTTTTTTGCAAATCTGTCACCCAATGAACCCCTGTTTTATCAGCTTACACGCAATGATATCCACAAAATGGCTTTAAGGCCTTTACTTTGACCAAGTTTCCAATTCTGAGGGGACACAACTCCCTGCATGGCGCGTGACACAAAAGGTGGCGGCAAAAACTTCGAGTGTGCCCCCCCCCTTCCCAAATTCCTGGATCCGCCACTGTCTCAGCTCAGAGAAGAAGTCGGTCACTTTCACATCTAGGCCTAGGCCTACGCGCGGTAAGCCAACGTTAAGTGCGTCCATACCATGCGCGGCAATGCGCATGAAACCATGGTGCCGTGTACGCGCAGGTGCGTGACTCGCCACTTACCGCGCGTGTTGGACACCGCTTACATTTGACGCGTTTGCTGTCATGACCTGACCCATAAGGTTATTGACCTCAACGGCCTAGCAACCGACCATTTTTTTTGTTATTTCCATAGTGATTGAATAGTTTTGCAAAAATGAACGTCAGATGGTTTAATGGCAATATGTACCCGATCAATGTACGAATAAATCAGAGCTGAAAGTCAAAGCATCTCGGAGTCTATTCGCGAACAAGATTTAGCGACTTCCTTTTATTTATATAGATATCATATCAGGGGTAGCGTTTTAAGGGGTCTTGGGGTCCAGGACTCCTTGATTTGGCAGGTCCCTGTCATTTGAAAACTAATATTATGAGGATAATGAAAATGACTGCTTTTTTGAAAAAATAAGTTGTGTAGAAATTGATTTTCCGCAAAAACCAACTTTAAGAGAGTGAGTTTCTTCAAACGAGACAGATTTGCCCTTCAAACTACAGTGATGTCATGATATGAACTTTCGAAACATATGCAAGCAAAAGTTAAACATTTTGCACTATTGTTCAGACCACATCAAAGTCTTGGGAAGGTTTCTCATTCAAAATATTTGCTTTTAACAAAAATATACACCCCAAGTGTGCAATGTTTTGCTGAATAGAGTAATGAAATTGCTTTTTTCACAAATTTTTTTCAATATTTCGAAAAAACAAGGTGAATTTCCAAAATTTTTTTTAAAACATCCCTAATTTCACGTCTCTAACTGAAAAATATTTACTCCAAACTGATTTTTTTGTATGTAGTAACAAAAAGTTCTTGAATGTTGGCTGGCACATAGGGAAATAATCCAAAATTTTGCCCTCCATGAGCAACACACAAACATGGCCAAGTTGGTATTCTTTGATTCTGCCTCATTGGCTACACTGCACTAGCTTCAGAGAAGATTGCCCGGCCTCTTGCTCTGACTAACACATGTGTTATAGAAAAATTATTAAATTTGTGTACATCGTGGAACATTCAACTACGCTTGTTACTCCGCGACTAATCATGCTATATACACGAGCGTACAACACTACTCTATGCGTCCATATTAGCGAGGTTATCTGCATACAACAGCTTACTACGCACAGCCACGCAAAGAGTATGTTCCACGATGTACACAAATTTAATAATTTTTCTATAGTGAGCAACATAGGCGGGGCTTTGTATTCCATTTGTCACCTTTCATGGGCGTAGAATGCAGCTTTAAGTCAGTAATAGCCCAATAGAGGTTATCCGTGTTCTAGCTGCATATCCTAGATCAAAGACTGCTATACCTTGTGACTTTCAAAAGAAGTACCTGCATGTGCAACCATGACTGTTTCAAAATAGCCCGCCAAGAGTCATGCAGGTAACTCCAAGGTCATGCATTGAATTGGTTTGAATGAGGAATACTACGGGAATCGGCGCCTTTTGTTAGAAGTCACACATGAGTAAAGTGGATAACCTCTATCAGATTATCAGTCTGTTGTTACAATTGTGGGACCATTGAATTAGCCGATCGGTATCACACTTCCATGTTTACGTTGTGCATGCTCCAAAAATGTAAATAAAAGTTGTTTCGAGACCGGGGGACACAAAATTGTAAATGTACCGTACTGACACTGACGGGCAAAGGCCAAAAATTTGAACCCTTGTGCCTCTTTTGACAAACTCTCAAAGAAGGCTACTTTACAGTGATTTTCGCTGGAATGCGGTGGGCAATTTCAATTTTTTCGTGCTCAAAAAGAAGGGGAAATAGTTTACTGGGTGGGCAGCTGTAATATTCATGGTATCCAGACCAGAAACTTGAATGGATTTGTTTTTTAATAAGGGTTCCCAAAATAGAATTTAGCAAATTTCAAATATCTTGAATTATAAGGGAGCAAACCAAAAGATCAATGATATCCTATGAACGAAGTTAGTTTAAAGGTTAAAGGAGGGTGTTAAAAATGTTGATTACATTCCTCCTATGTATTTATTAACATCAATGATATTTTGGAAGGGATTACCAGTTATGGACAATGTCTTAGCTAGCCACCCGTCTGCCCATCAGAAAGTCATTTCAGACAGGAAATTAGCACCTGGCCTTTGACAGATGCTACATGTACATTATAATTGTAGGTGTTGAGAAAGGCTATTGACCTTTTTAGTGGATCAGATTTGCAAACAAGTCTATAGCAGTACATTATTTGAACTCCCAATGGGCTGCAGAAGTCTGGTAAATGTTTTAAAGGTCAAATTAGGGCAGGCAATTTTATTCAAATAATAAACAAACCTCAATTCCTAGCTAAGACCCTGGTTATGGAACTTCATTGATCATTTGGTTTCCCCATTCAGTGATCCTAGCGATTGTGTAAAAAATTGAAATTGTTGGGTTTTTTTGCCTAAAAGTAGAGGATAAGTCATTAAAATTGTATTACTAGGTATTTTGAAATGAAAACTGGCAAAAAACCCATTGAAAACAACAATATTGACAAAATTGAAGCCCCATGTAGCTAATTTCTACTTAGGTAGAGATATTACTGATTTGTGAGAAATGTCTTATTTTGTCTTTAATATACAGCTTTCAGCCAAACCACTTGCAGGCTAGCACATCTGTACTAATACCAAAGGTGCAAAAAAATGAATTTTATGATATTCTGAATGAGCAAATCACTGAATGGGTCTTTAAAGGCATTTAAGATGAAGTACATTCACCTTTGTTGAGGTTTAAAATTAGCAATTTTGTTCACCTTTGTACATCCAGTGAACTTTGGACCTGTATCTAGAGATAGCTTTGATTTATTCAACTGAACTGAACACTCACATGGTTTAGTTTCCACAAGTTCGCTGATGTGTTCTAGTCAGATATCTCAGGGCAATTCTACATGTAGTTGATTGATTGTAGGTGAACCTTATTTGAATTATTGACAAGGAATAAATCAAAAACACAATGGTAAATAAGTATTTTGTTATCGGCGTTGTGCAGGGAAAAAACAACCTATGTGTCATTGGCCCCTGAACATGTTTAAAGCAAAACTGCGCGTGTAACCTGTTGGCAGTTTTGTTTTAAACATGTTCAGGGGCCACAAACACATAAGTGGTTTTATCTGCCCAACGACGTTATGTTGGCATGAAACTTGAAATTTGAGCTTGAAATAGTACTTGTTACAATGTAAACAACAGAAGTACATCTTCACTATTTCCTATTTACTGTACATGTTGTACCTTCCATTAGTTTGGTAAGAGGCACTTTTAAATGTTGATAATAAACAAATAAACATTACATGCTTTTCTTTTTGCTACCATTACATACTAGTATTTATAAGCACTAATTTGTTTTGTAATCTCAAATGTTGTCATTCACAGATGGAGTAACCAAAGATTTTAGCAGACCAACAACATTTGTTTCACTGTTACAAATGAGCAGGACATAGCATCCCCCATCAATCATCATGTCCAAAATGCTTCAGGCCCAAGCAGCCCTCAAGAAGGGCCTAAGCAATCCCAAATTTGCTCTAGGGGCAGCAGTAGCCTTGATTGTTGCCTACAGGGCTAGGCAAGGTAAAGGCTATCTGGGACAGGCTACACACATTGCTAGAGTTCTGGTAGAAGAACTACGCTCCAAGAAAAACCCCAAAGAAGAAAATGGAGAAGACACAAAGGGACGAATAGAAGTCCAAGAACACAGTACTAAAAAGTCATCTACATCAGTAGATGCAGACTTCTATCGCAGAATTCTGAAACTGCTAAAGATAATCATGCCAGGAATTTGGACTAAAGAATTTGGACTTCTATTGCTTCACACAAGCTCGTTAGTAGCAAGAACTTTCTTGTCTATCTATGTTGCACAGTTAGAAGGAGGGATGGTTAAAGCGATAGTACAGACGGATGTGTGGGTGTTTCTGGGTTACATAATGAAATGGTTAGGTGTTGCGATACCGGCCACATTTGTAAATAGCGCCATCAGATTCCTAGAGAGCAATTTGGCTTTGGCATTTCGTTCACGTCTTGTGGCACATGCCTACAAGCTGTACTTCAAGAATCAGACTTACTACAGAATAGGAAACTTGGACAGTAGGCTGGCAAATGCAGATCAGAACTTGACTGAGGATATCACTACCTTCTGTGAATCCGTCGCACATCTGTATTCACATCTCAGTAAGCCTTCATTAGATGTACTCTTGATGGGTGCATCACTGTATGGTCTGGCACAGAAAGGCAATGCCAGCAGTCGACTACCAATGTTGCTAGGAGGGACATGCTTCTATGTGACAGCCATGATCTTGAGGGCAGCATCTCCAAAGTTTGGAAAGCTTGTAGCCCAAGAAGCACAGTACAAAGGTCATCTACGCTATGTGCATTCTAGAGTCATAGCTAATGCTGAGGAAATTGCTTTCTATTCTGGGCATGATGTGAGTATATTGTAGTCAGTTTCCCCTTTAGAAACTTTTTTTTTTTAATTCTTATTACATGAGGAGCAACACAAGAAATTCAATGTGCCTTCTTTGCAATTTTTTATCCAAACCAGTGATTTTAAACTAAGATAACAAAATAGTTATATTGTATCAAACAAAATAAGACATTAAGACAATGTATTAGTCATGAAGTGAACTATCTAAATTAAATTGAAACATGAGAACTAGAGAAGCCCTGCATGTAATGTTGTTAGCGGCAATCATGGCCGAATGTTCAACTCGGTTCAATAGAAGCATACCAATATCTCTAACATACACACTAGTCTATTACACAGAAAATATAAAATGTGCACCATAGGTTGATCCCAACAATGTATTGAATAGACTGTACTGTGGCCAGGGATTTTTGTTTGAAGTCAATTGATAAAGCATGCAGGACCTCTATGCTTTTATACTTTGTGTTCAGCCAACCAAATTGTTGATAGCTACTTCTGTGCCTTAGAAGTACAAGCAAGTGATTTTGTTAGGTACCATTATGAACACTTCCATGCGAGAGCAATATATAGAATTTCAGCTACACTGCTTTTTTTCACCCTAGGTTGAACATAATGAGCTCAAGAAAAGCTACAGGAAGGTTGTGCAGCAGATGAACCTGATCTTCCGCAAGCGTCTATGGTACATCATGCTGGAGCAGTTCTTGATGAAGTATGTGTGGAGTGCAAATGGCTTGTTGATGGTAGCTATTCCCATCATCACAGCTAAAGGACCAGATCTGGCAGGTAAGTGAATATAGAGGCAGTCAGCCTTTTCCGCGGGATCCGCCATCTTGTGGGTACTGTCATTCTGCATGTCATGCGTTAGACATTACGCCCCGATTACGCGGAAGTCGCAGCGCATGACACACCTTTTCAGTCAAGTGTCAACATGGTGATTTTAGCAAGAAGGCACTCCGTACCCACAAGATGGCAGCGTTGACATCACAATGACTATTATCATGGAAAGTTATACAATACTCAGTGGTTTTTTTCTCTGCTCAAATGGGCAAATTTTAAATAAATTTGAGAACGGATAAAAAGGACATTTAACACTAACAGTCTTCATCATTGGTTATGATATCCAAAAAGTGGTATGTTCAATTGTTCATAGATTGCTTTGTGTACCTTCTCATCACATGTACATGTATACAATGTAGCTTGGGCATGATCCTGACAACTGAGTTTTAGTCTATTCAGGCAATATGCTAGACAAGTATCCAGCCCTTGCCCAGAGCCTGTCTATATAAAATACATCAATTTTAATCAAAATTTCATAAAATTATTGCCCATATGCATACTGTAATCATTACAATCAGTTGTCACATTTTCTGTATATTGCAGAGGGTGAAGTGTTAGCTGATAGTGAAGCAGTAAGTCTCAGGACTCAGGCCTTTACCACAGCCAAGAGCCTTCTACTATCCTTAGCTGATGCAACAGAAAGAGTCATGTCATCATACAAAGAGGTACATATGTATGGATTTATTGAGTAGAAGAAAAAACTATTTATGTCAACAAGATTGATTGGTTTATTCCATACAGAAGAAGATATTTATGTTGTTATTAATCAGTGTAGGAGACATGCATCATTATTATCCAGGAAATTATTACTCTAACTCTGTAAAACAGGAAGTTTGTTCCAAATGGAGCAACAAGTCTGGCAGGCATGACCCTAGACCTAAGAGGGTCATCATTCTGGTGGTCTACTTAAAAGCAATCACCTTATAAAACTCCTTTCATTAAACTTACAATCAGATAAAAGTAAATGGCAGGAAAATCCTCATTTATTAAATACTTCAGATTAAAATAAATTGTCAAGTATATTTGTTTGTCATTAGAAGCATCAACCTGTTATCTAGAATATGCTTTCATATTTTTATAGCAGCAAATGTATCAATTATTATCTCAAGCTTTAGTTATGATTTCAAAAGATGTTACAAAATCCGTATAAAACTTGCACAAGTTGATAAGTGGCTCCTTTTTAAATAACTGGAAAAGTTGTTCATGAAAAAAATAGTATAAACATTAAAGATGCAGTTTTGAAGGTTGCTCTTTTGTCCATTCAAATCTCACAGATTGTAATATACTGTAGGTCAGGTCAACTGCATTATTTGAAAGTTGAATTGACCAATTGGGTATTTGAAAACTGTCTTCTCTTTCATAATAAGCCATTGTAACCAGACACAAAAATGGGTGACATTGTAAATTCGCTGTAGAGCTAGAATAGTGATGTAACAGGATTAATTACCATAGCGATAGGTGAATACAATTTTTGAATGTATTGCCCCGCACCATTGATTATAAAAGAATAGGCATAAAGACCTGGATCATAATTCTATAGAAATTATGCTGACATCACTCACACCTGTAAGTCTTGGGGGGGAAATCAGAACTTGTGAACCGTTTACTTCATTCTTTTCATCTACCTCACAATAGATCACAGAGCTTGCTGGTTACACAGCCCGTGTATCTGACATGCTGACGGTATTTGAAGAAGTCAGCAAGGGACGCTACACACGCACAGGGGTGAGCTCATCAAAGAAGCACAACACTCAAGGAAAACACACACACAAGGCTCTAGAGAGAATGGAAGGCAATCTTACTGTAGATGGTAAGTAAGCGAAATAAAAGCATAAGATTGGAAAAGAAGTACTTAAATAATTGAAGACCGAATTTTAAAAAATTAGTTTGCATCTGACGTCAGGGCAAAGGCGCAGCGTGATTAGTTGCTGACTTGATTGGTTGGTCTGGTTGACAGGATGTCATACACAAACTTTTTAATTCAGTCTTCAATTATAATATGTGCTGGATTACCAACAAACACCAAATTTATGGGTGTAATCCCATAGCAACTTTAAGACACCATAGGTTCTACTTTTGTAAGCTGCAGGCTTGACAATAAAGGTGCAGAGTATAATGTGCGCTAGTTTTGGGTATATTATTAAGGAGTCATTCAGTAGCTCATCTGCGGTGCCCAATCATCAAAGAGTCTTAACTGTATTTCAGAACTTTCCGGTAAAGAATTAATAAGCCCAATCAGCATTGTAACTTCTGGTTTTTGAGAGCAGTTTTGGGACACTTTAATCTCTGACATATCGGGAAAATTAATTTATGACATATTCATACTTTTCAAACAATTTGTATTCTAGTAAAACATTTTAGATAATATTTTGTTCGCACAAAAACTAATTTTTCCTAAGTGTCCCAAAACTGCAAAAACTGTCCCACAATGCATTGCAAATTTCATTGCCGATTTGGCTTATTGCAACACCTTCAATATTCTAATTGAAGAAGAGTAGCACACTAAACACACATATGATTTTTTTTTAATTTCAGGTAAAGTGACCATTACTGATTCAGCATTAATAGTTGCAGATGATGTTCCAATCATCACACCTAATAGAGATGTAGTGGTATCTAGTCTGACACTCAAGGTATGCAGAGGTAGAATCTTGTTTCACCTTACAAGAATCAATTTGGATTCTGGCAACAGCTTTTATGAGAATCTTTCCCATTCACTTACATGTAGTGTGTAGGGTTCAAAAATCACCACACCCAATAGAGATGTAGTGGTATCTAGTCTGACACTCAAGGTATGTGGAGGTAGAATCTTGTTTCACCTTACGAGAATCAATTTGGAATCTGGCAACAGCTTTTATGAGAATCTTTCCCATTCACTTACATGTAGTGTGTAGGCTTCAAAAATCACCACACCCAATAGAGATGTAGTGGTATCTAGTCTGACACTCAAGGTATGTGGCGGTAGAATCTTGTTTCACTTTACGAGAATCAGTTTGGATTCTGGCAACTGCTTTGTATGAGAATCTTTCCCATTCACTTACGTGTAGTGTGTAGGCTTCAAAAATCATCACACCTAATAGAGATGTAGTAGTATCTAGTCTGACACTCAAGGTATGTGGAGGTAGAATCTTGTTTCACCTTACAAGAATCAATTTGGATTCTGGCAACAGCTTTTATGAGAATCTTTCCCATTCACTTACGTGTTGTGTGTAGGCTTCAAAAATCACCACACCCAATAGAGATGTAGTGGTATCTAGTCTGACACTCAAGGTATGTGGCGGTAGAATCTTGTTTCACTTTACGAGAATCAGTTTGGATTCTGGCAACTGCTTTGTATGAGAATCTTTCCCATTCACTTACGTGTAGTGTGTAGGCTTCAAAAATCATCACACCTAATAGAGATGTAGTGACGTCTAGTCTGACACTCAAGGTATGCAGAGGTAGAATCTTGTTTCACCTTACAAGAATCAATTTGGATTCTGGCAACAGCTTAAGTTTTATGAGAATCTTTCCCATTCACTTACATGTAGTGTGTAGGCTTCAAAAATCATCACACCCAATAGAGATGTAGTGGTATCTAGTCTGACACTCAAGGTATGTGGAGGTAGAATCTTGTTTCACTTTACGAGAATCAGTTTGGATTCTGGCAACTGCTTTGTATGAGAATCTTCCCCATTCACTTACGTGTACATTATGTAGTGTGTAGGGTTCAAAAATCATCACACCTAATAGAGATGTAGTGGTATCTAGTCTGACACTCAAGGTATGTGGAGGTAGAATCTTGTTTCACCTTACAAGAATCAGTTTGGATTCTGGCAACTGCTTTGTATGAGAATCTTCCCCATTTACTTACGTGTAGTGTGTAGGGTTCAAAAATCATCACACCTAATAGAGATGTAGTGATGTCTAGTCTGACACTCAAGGCAGAGATAGGCTTTCATTTCATCTAACAAGAATCAATTTGGATTCTTACAACAGCTTTTTATGAGAAACTTCCCCATTTACTTACATGTAGTGTGTACTTTTTAGGCTTCAAAAATCGATGCGAATCTCTTTTGATTCATGCAAATTAGTTTAGGAGTTGGTCAGAATGGAGTCTCGCATTCTTGCCAAATTCCTAGGCATCGGTATGTTGATAAGAATTTCAGGATACAATACGTGCTGTGATTGAAGTGTAGAATATAACTTTTGACCATAGTATTTCAACAAGAGCATAGACAGTATCACATACAGCTTTTTTTTAAATAAACTACATGCTTTCCTTTGTCATATGTAAGTATACTAGGATAAATATATAAGGAAGGTGACCTGATATATTTGGAAAATCGAATTCTTTAAAACTCACCTATAACATAAAATATTGTTCCTGCAAAAAATTCATGCAAAAAGAACATGTAAATGTGACTAATTCCTTATGGAATTACTGACATTTTATACATCGTGATTTTGGTAGTCTACAGTGTTTTTGCGAATGATAGTCATTATGATCATGCAATAAATTGATATCAAATGAGAGATCCTATTTTTCTCATTAACATATTGAAATTAGGTGTTCCAAATCGGTGTATTTCAGAAGATATGATCAAAAGACTGTTGAATTAGTCTCAAATGTGGTATACCACATTTGAGAATAATTCAACAGTTTTTTGATGATATCTTCAGAAATACACCGATTTGGAACTCCTAATTTCAATATGTTAATGAGAAAAATATGAGCTTTCACCTGATACCAAAATCTGCATTTTGATGGGGTAAAGTTAAGTGGGGGATGAGGTTGTCAATCAGGTTACCCACCTTTAAATGAGGAGGTATTTTGTGGGTGTGATTTTTCAGAATTTTCCTAATATCAAGATTTTTTCCAGCTTTATCAGGATTTTTTTGACAAGTGCATTTACACCCCAGATTATCAATCATATCAGACTGTTAACATAAAGTTTGGTACTTCAATAATTCTTTACACTTTTGATAATGTATCAGGGTTTTTAAATTTGATGATATCCATACAGGTTACTGATGGCATGCACTTACTGATAACAGGACCAAATGGCTGTGGCAAGAGTTCGTTATTCAGAATACTCTGTGGATTATGGCCAGCATACAGAGGTCAATTAGTACACCCAGATCCTAAACACATGGTTTTCATTCCTCAAAGGTAAGAATCTATGGGAGAAGAAAAGGTGTTTAACTTGCATACACACCGTAAAAGCGAGGTTCGCTGTAAAAGCCAGGTCGAGCGAGGTTAGCGTATGTAAGGAGAGGTTATCTTTTACATAGTTATCTTTTACATAGGCAGACCTCACTCTGTATGAGGTGTATGAAAAACACTCTTTCTCGCTTTTAATGTGGGTAGTATGAATGAATGTCTCGGTATGAATGTACAGATTTCACACACAAAGTGTGGGCACCCTCGCTTTGTATGTGGGACCAGATAGGGGTGTGTGTGCATGTTGGTTAGGGGGTGAGCTTTTCAGGGACCCAGAATATTTCATATGATCTGGTATTTTGGTTCCAATTAGTGACCCAAACTTAAAGACTTAAACAAGACCAAACATTGATTTTCAGGGTCTACTGGGTACACCATAATCATGAGAGATTTAATGTCAATCATGCATAAACCTCAATGTCTAAAGCAGTATTCAGACTTTTTATTATATTACAATATTGTATGTACAATATATGTACGATTATTTAATCTATTGCCATTCTATTTCCAGTAATGTTTAAGTTCTAACGAATGTTTGATGACGTAAAATCGATAATATATTTCTGCTAAATATTGTATGTAACATATTATCGATTTTTCGTCATCAAACATTCGTTAGAACTTAAACATTACTGGAAATAGAATGGCAATAGATTAAATAACGTGCATATTGTACATACAATATTGTACGTACAATACTCGGAGTCTGAAGCTCGCTTAATGAATTACCATTCCATGTTGAATCAAACCTGTTTATTGTCAATGTTTTCTATTGCTACAGACCATACATGTCTCTTGGTACCCTACGAGATCAAGTCATATATCCAGACTCTCTAGAAGTGATGCAGCAGAAAGGACTCACAGATAGTGACCTGGAAGACATCCTTGATATTGTTCACCTCAGACATATTGTACACAGAGAAGGAGGTGAGGATTTAAGTGGATCCATTTTTAGGTTTCATTATAAGTGTTTTGTACAGTGTAGCTTGAACTATTTAAAAAATCTAGACTTTGTTTGAGGGCACTACTCAGTTATGACACTTTTTGAGAATGATTTTAGTGCATTTGAATGCCCCTGTGATGTAAAGCTATTTCTTGCACTAAGATAAAGAAAATCAAACTGGTTAGTATCACCTTAAGATCATGTATACTCTCACAAACAAGTTTTGACTTGAGTCATAGAATAAAAGGATTGTTTTCTGTGATTGTTATTTAAATTACTTTGACAATGTGACACCATAAATAAATACAGTATGCAAAAAATCTGTTGTAAAATAGTCAATTTTATCAGGGCTGTCAACTTTTTGGGGAATTGCTTGGCGTGAGACAATGTCGAACAGAGGCGTACCCAGGCGGAATTATTTTTTGCCAATGACAATGGGCATTTTTACCCATGATTATTTGAGTCACAGCGCTCACAAATTTAAGAAGATGCGTGAGATTTACTACCTAGGAGTGAAATTATACTACCTTGGCGTGAGACCATGAGAAAGTGACCCAATGCGTGAGACTCACGCCCAATGCATGAGAGTTGACAGCCCTGATTTTATTATGTAAACTGAATTTATTAGGAATGGAGGGGTTGGAAATTGTTGAAGTTTGTCATATTTCCTAAAGAACATGGTAGTTATTTGGCTTCACAACTAACTACAGCTGTAGGTGGTTGTGGTCATAGCGTTAGGGTTTGACACACTGGTGAAGGAGCCGCACAGTACAGGAAGAATAATACAGCCCATCTAAGCCCGGGGGAGGGGGATGATCAGTACAAATGACCATACAGGGATGTGCCGCAAACATGGGTAACAATTTCAGCCTTTCGGTAGATCAATGACCCCTTTTTCCAGGCCAATTTTGGTTTATGGATTGGTCCTTTTTCAAAATTGTCTCAATTTTTTCAGAAAATAGCCCAATTTTGCCAAAATTTTAGGGAAAATATTTTAAAAACTGAGACAATTTGGGTAAATTCTGCCAAAAATTTTGACTGCTGGGATATCAATGGATCCAAATTTCTTGAAAAATTGGTATATTGGTGGGTCCCCTTTCAAATTCTCAGCAGCAGACCCCTACCAAAACCAAACTTGAGCTCCCCCACGGGCATTTATGATAAAACTTACGATACTGTTACAAGAATGTGGCCTCTAGATACATCAATAGGCTTCATTGATCTTTAGGGCTGTTCTCTAAGAATGTTCTCTAAGAAGTCCCATTGAGTTTTCTTCTTTGTGTTTTTTGTTTGTTTGTTCAGGTTGGGATGTAGAGAGTGATTGGAAAGATGTGTTTTCTGGTGGTGAAAAGCAGAGAATGGGAATGGCCAGACTGTTTTATCACAAGTAAGTTTATACCTTGAACAAGATTAGTAATTTGGGTCAAATGATCTGTTTACAGACCTGCCAACTGTCCCTCATTTTGAGGGACTGTCCCTCATTTGGGGTTTACCAAAGTGAAAAAGAGGGACAGTCCTGCTTTCTAAAAATTTCAATGATGGCAAATTTAATGTAAGAACAGCAGAAAATGATGCAAATTTCACTTTAAAATTTTGCTATAGCATTCTCTTTAGTCTATTTTGATCAAATTAGACCTGCAAAACCTCTGAATTCTGAAAGTATTGCACACCTCAAGTATTTGAATTTGTCGGCATCTGGTTTGTGTACATGTACAAGGTTTTGACCTCAATGTCCCTCTTTGGTCTGTGTTTATCATTAATGTGTAAATGAGCATGTTGTTAGAAAATCATGAATAGAGTAATTTTCCAAACAATTTACAACAATCATGCTGTTATTCTTTCCCTGTATAGTCCAAACACAGGCAGCATTTTTTATCATTGTCTTTATTTCATGTCTGCTTCTAGACTTTATATTAAGCCTCAAATTATGCATTTCAGTGTTCCATGCCTGCAAAAGTCATAGGCCAATTACCCAACAAAATGGTTGAAAGTAGTTCGACAAATAATAGCATTTTTAATTAATATTACTATAGCTAAAATAATAGTTTCTCGATCATGAGAGCTCAATAGGCACGCAATGACAATTGCGTTGGCGTACAACGCCGGTGTCAACGCCTACCACACACGCTTTTGGTAGCGCTGCATTTCCTGTGCGTGCACAATCGATCGCGCTTTTGTGTCATTCCACTAAACTTGCGACATTACGCAGTGCACGCAGTACATTCGTACTCTCATGATCGAGAAATTATTATTTTTGCTATAGGTGTAGTCATCTTTCAGAAAATAAATATGTCACATGTTTTTCTTTTCAGGCCAAAATTTGCCCTATTGGATGAATGCACTAGTGCAGTCAGTATTGATGTTGAAGGCAAGATATTTCAAGCAGCCAAGGATGCAGGCATTATCATGCTTACCATTACACATAGGCCTTCACTATGGTAAGATATACAACATGTCCCATAAAAGTTTGCCCTACTGGATGAATGCACTAAAGTTTTTGTCAAATAAGAACGGCACTTGTTTACATTTTGAGAGCGTGCAGAGCGTATCCATGGAAGTGGGGTTCTGATTGACTGAATCAATCGTCTGACAATCATAGCAACAGACCAATAATTCTGATTGGCCGATTGTGTGTGAAATCGTTGGTCGGCGCAGATCAGCGCCCTTAAAGTGAACACAAAGCTCCGCGTATGTCGCTCATTAACAGGGCGTTCGCTTCAAGATAAGACAAGATATTTCAAGCAGCCAAGGATGCAGGCATTATCATGCTCACCATTACACATAGGCCTTCATTATGGTAAGATTATTCACTGATCGCACGGTCATCTCAAAACAAGGTTCGACACGCTGTGTGTGTTTACGCCTGCCAAACGCATGCTTTAATTACCGTGTACGCGTTACAAAAAGCTTTCTGGCGCGTGGCTAGGAAAAAAAGGAACAAAAATGCATGTTTTGTGCATGCGTTTGCAGGGAGAACCTCATTTTGGTAGCAAGATGGCGGATCTGTGCAAAGGGCGAATAGAGTGTCACTAAGTCCCGCCTACTCCATACTTCTCCAAGTTTATAAAAAAATTGACCTAGGTGGATTTTCAGGGTCAGAATTTCGTTTCACAGTGCGAGAACACTGTTGGCAGGGCACCCTTTTTAAAGGGTGCCACTTGGAAATTTGGAAAATCCTTAAAAGGGTGGGGGTTTAAACTTTGTTGGTAAAAAGGGTGGATTGATATAAAGGGTGGGAGTAAAATAAAAAGGGTGGGAGTGACAGCTTACAATATATTTTTATTGAATGATAAAATCATCCTAGTTTCCAAGAATAAGTGCCAAACCACAAAAAGTGCCAAACCACAAAAAGTACCAAACCACTGCTAGCAAACCATATCGCAAGATAAAATTCCATTTGATGCATGTTTACATCCACTAGGCTATTGTGTGATGATAGGTGCAGAATTCGGCGAACTTGATTTACTTTGTGACTTCATCAATAATGTATACAAATAGGGGAAAAAGCAAAAAGTGGTGGGGGTATGGAATTTTCAGTGTAAAGGGTGCCTCAGTATAAAGCGTGGGGGTCAGGAATTTTCAATATAAAGGGTGCCTCAATAAAAAGGGTGGGGGTAAAATAAAAAGGGTGGGGGTCAAACTCCACTGCCAAGTATGGAGAATCAATCTTGATTCTTGCAGAATAAATTTGCAGGAATCATTTGATTCTTGCAAATCAACTTCTGTGTAAACTACCAAACCTTTGTGAGAATCAACTTTGATTCACATAAATCTGTTTAGGAGAATCTTTGCGAGAATCTATTCTCGGATTCGCGCCAAAATTCTGACTCCGATTTTTCAGACATTTATGTGTGTTTGCACTTGATTTTCAACTCGGGATGTAGGGGCAAAATAAGCGTAATGTAAACAGGCCCAAAGTATAATTAATGCTGAATAAAGTGATAAATTTAGAGTTGTAAGAGTTAAGTATAAAAGAGGTTGAATGAACTGTACTTGGGTCTTGGAATATCCAAAGGTGGAGACTCCCTCTTTAACTGTTTTTTTTTAATCTTGTTTTTCGTCCGTACTATAGGAAGTACCATACCCATCTTCTCCAGTTTGATGGCGAAGGAGGCTGGCGTTTGGAAGAACTCAATGTTGCCACCCGTCTCACACTGAATGAAGAGAAACAGAAGCTGGAAGCACAGTTGGCAGGCATACCACGTATGCAGCAACGACTCAACGAGTTGTGTGAAATCCTTGGGGAAGACTCAGTGCTGCGTAACACCGACTTCTCCTCACTACACTCAATAGCCTCTGTGGCTTCCTTGACATCATTGAATGAATCATATGATAACAGTGAATTGTAATAGTGAGGAATTAGGATGAAGAAGAGAGCAGCACTCTGGTATGTTTGTTTCACAATGATTGTGAAAGGGGGTGAAATTTTGTAGCATTGATTACAAACAGATATGTTTCCTTTTTGTTTAGTTGTCCTAAAGTTTTGTCAGTGCAATGAATGGCAAGGAGAGTCCAACTGTAAGTTTCAATTTGAAAATTTGATTAAACCGAATAAACCGTTGTCTGTTTCTCATAACGACGTATCATATGATGAAAGATGGAGTACCATCTGAAAATTCCGAGGTAGGAATTATTTCCTTGTGTTCGGATCAAAAGTTTAAATCAAAATCAGGGTCATGATACATTGTTATGTGAAACAAACAAACGAAACATATGGTGGCAAGTTGTACTGCCGCCAGTTCGCCTATGCCGAAACTGATGTACTAAAATGTGCGTTTGTTTAATAAAAAGGCCTGTTGATTTAACCATGGTAATGATTTAACTAATGTAAATTCATTTTCATGGTGATAATAAAAGTGGCAAGCACTTGAATTATGACACAGTTCTGTAATACTCACTTCACTTTCTAAAGTGTGTGTATTGCACTTTTGGATATTCTCAGGAATGTCAGTTTCAAGTTGAATATTTGACTTTCAAAGTGTCATTTGTTTAAAACGGTATCTTTTTTATACACAATGTTTTGTTACTTTCAATTCAAAAACACTTTTGTGTCTGGGTGTAAGAAGATAGCTGCACTATATGCTACCAGCTACATTGTGTCTACTCTGTAGAGTACTACCAGTGTAATGAGTGCAGTACCAATCCAGTACCACACAGTGTGTGTACATGTGATTCTGATGAGTGTTCTCGAGAGTACCCACACAGGTACCCACACAGGTACCAATGAAGTAGCTGGGCAGCAGTGTACCTCTGGGAGTGGTAGCAATAGGAATCTGGTAGTGTAGCTTTTTTGATGTTACTATAATGCTCAATTTTGTAAATGTTGCATTTTTTCATCAGTTCATAGTTTTACAAATCATACCAGCACAGTACGGATGCAGTCATTCTAATTTGTTTGATTTGCACACATACATACACACCCCCCTGACCCTAAACACCACCCCACACACACACACATCCCCATTTGCCTTTATCGGTAAAATATGACCAATGAACTTTGCCTGTGACTTGGACTTCATTCTTATAATTTCTTTTGTTCAAATGTAAACTGAGTGTATTTAAAGGAATTATTTATAATGAAAATAGTATATAGTCAGTGCTGAAAGTGCCAAATGCAGCTATATAGTACTCTTGAGAAAAATCCAGTAATTTGATGTGTTTTGAAACAACAGTAACTGGAATGTTTGATACTTACACTCTTCCAGTACATGTGTTTTTTAACAATGTAATATGTTGAAAGTGACCATGTGTTATTGATTTCTAATTTGTTCTGTATGAGAATTTTTCACTACACTTTGATCAGCTCGTAATCGGCAGGCCTTATAGCATCACAGATTTATATCTATATATTTTATTTGGAGAATTGTCTTGTGACATCTTGCCAGAAGCATCACAAGTTATTAATTGAAGTCCATTACATTGTTTATTTTCTTTAACAAGCACAATAGAGACTTGACAGGTCAACTATGGCACTTTTAATGTGGGTCTACTTTTCCGCGTAGTGATAAAAGCCTAACAATTCCCGCTGATTATGAGCTGATCAAACTATATATTGCACCAGGAATTGGACTTTACTATTATGAAGATCAACTCAGAATGTCAGAATTATATTCTTTGCATCACAAACACAAAAATAAGTGTAGAAGCCAGTATGTAGTTTTGATGTTTGCAACAAATGCAGTACTCAAACATTGAGAAGACAACCAATAGCCCCAAATAAAGCTAATCATTTGAGCAAAAAATGGCAGCTGATAAGCAAAACGCAGCAGAGGACTCAAAATTGCAACAGGGAATCAAACAAAATAGCTACGCGTCTGTTACAAGCTTACCACAGAAAAACACAAAAATGTTTGATTGTTTTCTGGATTTAGACGTTTTGAATTAGCTTTTTTTAATCATTATGCATGAATTATATTATATACATGTACACATTATATATGAAATTTGTATGAACAATGTTAAAAAAGAATAGTAAAGCTAAAAGTGATAAACTTAGCCAAGAATTCATTAATTGGAATACATATATTTCCAAGAGATTAGACCCAAAGAGAACCGACTCCGCCATGTTTATGCGTCACTCATGGAGGGCAAAGTAGATTACCTCCAGATTATTTTGCCAATGCACCTGGATAACTTCAATTTGAAGTGTATATTGTTTTAGTGCGGTGGATAATTTGCTATGCCATAATGTGTGCAAACCTTTGTATCGCTTCAGCGTTTAAGCTTTTAAAAAGGTGCAAATAATGCATGAGGTACACTATTGGTGTCTCTATGAGTGACAAACCAATGGCGGATTTACCATGATAGCATTATTACACACTGGTCTGTTCTCTTTGGTTCTAATCTCTGTGATGTATACTCATATATGTTGGTAGCAAACTATCAGGAGATGATTTTTAAAGAAGACTTCGAGCACAAAAATGGATAATTCAACCATCTTTACAGCATATTGATAACGTCCTCAGGCGGAGTGCAGTTGGTCAAACTCACAGAATTAGAGTAGGAGAACCCGGGCTCCCTATGCTGCCACGTACAATAGCGCCGTCAGCTGTTGGGGGTTTTCGGGTCCTTGGTGACAGTGTGCGGACTGCGGAGACCAACGAAAACAATTCTGTGTCTCATCTGAAGCGTCTTGGTATATCGCGTGCAGATCACATCAAGTACTGCTCTCAAATGCGCCCATCACCCAAGTCGCGCTTCCATGATAACAATTGCATCCATGCCTATATCAAGATGGCGGTCGAGTCCTGGTTCTCTTTCTCTATTTCTGTGGTCAGGCTAAAGTTTGTTCGGTTTACATAAGGCGGAAAATATAAGACTCGTAACACTGTGTATTGATTTAGAATGGCGTGCACGCAGCCTGGTGCAATGCTTACGCTAGTTGTGTGTTGCGTAATGCGTGACTGGTGCACGCTTATGTGAATTTTAAAGTTGGGACTTGATTGACGCGTGCAGTAACAAAAGCAGAATACTTTCCGCCTTATATAAGCCGAACAAACTTTGAGAGGTAATCACACAATAATACTCAAATCTGGCTGAAGTTTATTAAAAGACAATTTTGAAATCCTGCTGAGGAGATTATATTAGAGTTTTAAAAACATTGTTATAATTCCAATTTTGTGCTGAAAATCATGTTTAAATCCCCTTTTGAAAGGATCATACTAATATTATTGTTCTTAGCCTAATGTAATGTTACTAGATTATTAAGTTCATTGAATTTTTTTGCAATCAATTTTATTGTTCAGAAGTATATATATTTGTAATTAATAATCTGAAATATTTATATATATTTTCTAAGAAATTGTTCCCACAACCCTATTTAGCAGTATTATTAAAACTAGTTACTTGTATCTTGATGATTAGCAAAATAATACTAGTATCAGGTTATAAATGCAGAAAAAGGAGATTGATTCAATTTGGATTGATCATCGTGGTATAGTATCAAATCAACCTTTGTATAGTTATGTCATTTTGTGTAATTGATCACCTGGGTATTGATAAATTGATTGATTTATTGATTGATTAGGCACTGCAGTCAAATGTGTACCATCTTGGGAATGAACATCACTACTGCTTTGATACTTGTAATTAATAAACTATTGACTAATTAATCAGAATTAATGGTACAATTTTATTGGACAATACTTTACATACAATTAATAAATGTTATCACATTTTAAGCAAACAATATTGATATTTCATAAATAATGAGAACCGACCAAGCATCTATGGTGGATCGAAAGATCAATATAATTTGGCTGTTGTGTCTTAGTAAAGAGCAATTCTTATACAGATTGGTTCATGTGAACATTTGTGTGATTAATATTGCTGGTTCCCCACGCATTCATTTTTCTTGCTGTATTAAACAACTTCATCACCAGTACTTTGGGCAAGCTACTGAACAGTGTGTCACTGAATCTCACTTTGTGATATGAGCAAAAGAACGGTAATCAATACGTAAATCCTGGGTTTTTCTACTGCATGTCATTTTCAGTGATGCCAAGGCCGCACCTTAGGCGCACAATTGGGCTACTTGGCGATCACTTGCCACTACTCAAAAAGTATGTCGCTCTTTGCCTAAAATTGGGGTACTTTTGCCAATGTCAGGCCATGGCAGTAATTTGATGTATTCTCCTTTCAATTTAGCCAGTTTGTAAAGGTGTCTCTGAAATTCCAAATTACAATAAGCCCAATCGGCATTGGAAGTTTGCAATGCATTGTGGGACAGTTTTTGCAGTTTTAGGACACTTTGTCCTTTGACCTATCGGGAAAATTGCTGTAATTATTAATAATTTATTTATTATTGTCATAATGTTATCATTAAAAATATTTAAATAATTAATTCATGTAATAATAATGTTTTTTAAGTTTGTTTTTATTCTAGTAACAAGTTTTAAATTATATTTTATACGCACAAAACCCGAATTTTCCAGATAGGTCAAAGGGCAAAGTGTCCTAAAAAAACCGGAAGTTACAATAGCGATTTGGCTTATTACAATGGGTTTTGTGACAATTTATTGAACGGTCAGTAAGTTTGGATGCTTTGCGTTCTATATTCGGGTAAATCCACCCAAATATCTGCTATTGGGCACCTTTTTGGAGCTTAAAAATTGGGCTAATTGAGAATCCTTTACCACAGCCTGGACGAGCCAATGCCTTGGCGCTGAAAAGTTTTGGCAACACATGTCAGTTTGACCGCAATTCCTTCCCTCAGTACAATATGTATATTGTATAGCATAGGAGATTGGTTAACCTCCAAGCTGAAAGTGTATTACAAAACAAAGGAGACTGATTAACCTCCGAGCCGTATCCATTCTTGTGCATTTCGCGTATTACAGTATTGGAAGGAAGTTCAGTCAAATTCTGAGGTCAAACATCCGGTAGAGAAGCCCAGGATTAACATTATATATGGGGTTGTGTTACAATACAAATTAATGTGGTATCATGTAAGCACACGCATTATGCATCGGGTATGGTATACAGCACACACATTATGCATCAGGTATGGAATACATTGTAAAAGTAACACATACTGTGCTAGTCTTTATACATTAGTACTGATGAAAATTATATTCTTATGTGAATGCTTTAGAAATGGCTGGTAGACCATTTCTATAATTGACATCTTCCTGCTGTTTATGGGGTGAACATCAGTATCATATACTATACTATGATTATTTCATTACAATGCCCTTCTTGACCTCGCTTTCATTATCTTATAGTATGTGATATGCATGTTAACCCCATCAACGGCAGGAAAGTGCCAAGTATAGGAATGGTCTATAGTGGAAAGAGAAATAAGTTTTTCTGAATTGATGTGGCAGTAACAATATTATGTATAAATTAGTTATATAATATGTACATTCCTTCTATACCTGCAAACTCAAAGAATTATATAAGATACATATTTTAGTAAACATGTTCCAACACTGTGTTTGCTTCGAAAAATAACTGTTTTGCTGTGGTAAGGACTACTTAGAATGATACGAGCATTGCGGAAGCAGGACTGCAACTGTGGCAAAAAGCAGAGAATCAATTTTTGCAACGATTCCCCAATTTCTCTTAAACTTTGCGAGAATCAAAATTGATTTTACTCAATTCATACACAAGTTCAATTTTGATTCACACAGCATTCAACAAAATTGCACCCCTGCTTGGAAGTACAACCATTAATCCTCAAAATTTCACTCTCATTAACTTATATTAGAAAGGGTTCAGTACTTCTAAGTTCACCCCTGTGACATTGTTAAGTAAATCGAACAATTATACTAGTTATTGGTAGCCTATTTTGTTTCACACAACTGTTTACAGTGTCACATGTTGTGTTTGGTCACAACAGCTTATTATGTAAGAAAAGATGCAGCCTTGGAAGGTTGATTATTCAACTCTCACAAAGTATACTGAATATCCTAAACTGTACATTGCATCCAGAATGCTTTGTGATAAAAAGGACAAAAGTGCAACTTTCAAAATGGCGTCTATTCTTACATAATGAGTCGTTGTGACCAAACTTCTGACATTGTAAATTGGACCAGGTATAAAACAAAATAGGCTACCAATATGATTGGCTATAATTTTTTTATTTCATAACAAAATTATAGGTTTATTTTTTAATAATCTTAGAGGGGAACTTGTGTGAACCCTTTACTATCCAGTGCAATGCCATGTTTCTTAATAATTTGGCCAGAACATTTCAAGTATGCTCTTGATTTTGTGTCGCACAGAACATTGTATTATTATTACTTTCACTTTTTTTTTTTAATTCAATTAACCTGAGTGGAGTTTTGCCTTCGTATCACATTATACTTATAGTTATATCTATACATGTATGTATCTATTCATTGTTACAGTGTTTTTAAGAATATATTTTATGTGTCTTTCTCGAGTTGGTGATGTTAAAGTTTGGCTATTATGTATTGATGTGCCATTTCTGTTAAGTTACATGCAACAGTAATTTGATTGTAGTAATATCAGAAGACTCTCTGACATCACCACAGAAATTGAGAGGAGAATAAAGACTCACATTCATAATTGAGAGGAGAATAAGGACTTACATCCATGCATGGAGCAAAATTTGGTATCCAAGTTTGTCCAGGAGTACATTCAGAACTAATCTCTGCTTGTGTACGACACTCATAGACATTACGGGCAATCATATATGGTCATTTTCACGGTAAAGGGTGTAACTTTGGATTTTTAACATTTTAATCCGTAGTGTTCTAATAAAGCCACAGAATTCCATGATTTTTGGCCACATTAGTCATCTAGTTAGCAGCTACCTTGGGTAGCATAATCAGCTTTGGGAGTTACTGCATTCAGTTTTAGCAGGCTTAAATGTACTTAATATTGCCATTTTGAAAAACTATAAAAAACAGTAACATTTTTGTAAAACCCTGTGTTTTCTTCAGTTAGTTCATGGATAATTTTTCTTATCCTGAAAGTACAGTCATATGTTCAGTAAACACTGCCACATTAGATTTAATTGTGAACAGCCCTGTATTTTTGAGAACCGGACTTGATATTTGTCGTTTCGAGGCTTCATTTTCCGTTAACAATTGTTAACAAACTTTGAGGGTGTAGCTTTGGTTCATAATTCTTGGTTATTTCTTCACTTCTTCTTGATTCATAACAGTTGTTATCTTAACTTGAAATGGGTAACAAAAATTAGTCGATTTGCAAGCTTTTAAAATTTTTATAAAATCTTGACTTCAAAGAGCCGTTTTTCCGTTAACTTTTTTGAAGCCTCCGAAACAAACTGTTCAGCAAGCTTGTGCAAATATAAATAAAAGAGCTCATCCAATCTATTTATCAAAATGTAGTAAAGTAGATCCTCAAGTCACATGTTTTTAAATCGTGGAGATATATATCACCGTTTGAAAATGGGACCCAATGCAAACTTTCCGTTAACAATTGAAGCCTCCGAAACAAATGAAGCCTCCGAAACAACAATAAGATTAATTATCATCTATGCATATCTAAATTGGTGTGTTTCATACTGATATCTGCATTGTAATTATTACTTGATATGTGCAGAATGTCATAAATTTAAAAAAATTTTGACATTATGGTTAATATTTGAAAAATATACTGATACCCAAAAATGCCTGTTTCGGAGGCTTCACATGCAAAAAACACCATACTTAACAAATGGGTGAAAAAATTAACATGTGATAAATCTACAATATCTGCCGCATAGAATCATTGATTCAATACACACAAGAAAATAACAGCTTAGATGATCCCAATGTTGTTTTCAAAAACTACTTCTGCAATGTTTAACAATTGTTAACATGAAGCCTCGAAACAAAAAAAAATGACTTGCTGTGATGATAATTTAATTTTTGTCACAACTGAAATTCAATACTTAGAAGCAAAGCATGAAAATTGGTAATTGTGATATTTTTTACCTATTTTTTATGTCAACTTGTAGTAGTTAGCCAAATATTTTACTTAATGATCACCTGTGTTGTTAACTGAAGCCTCCGAAACACAAATCGCTAGAATTGCCAATTCTAAAAATAACTCCAATTTCGTGAAACTTGGCTGGGAGGTTCCTTTCATCAAGTAGTATTTGTACATGAAGTTAGACATTCAAATTATTTTAGGAACCCAATTAAAACTTTTAAAAAATGTTTAAGGTTTGGAAATTTCCATTGTAAATGACACTTGATGTTAAAAATTTTCAAAACTGCAATTACAAACATAGCAAAACATGGTATAAAATTTAACTTATATCTGTTGACTTACTTTTGAATTGGATTTCACATGTATTCCAGCTTTTATTTCATAATTTTCTGAGGTTATGTAAAATACATTTTTTCTTAGATTTTAACCAAAATGTTATGGAAATTTCAAATTTTTTATTAGAAATCAAAAGGTTTAAGCCTTGAAACATTATTTTACTGGAATTTAAGTTGCTTCTATGCATGATTTCAGTAAACAGAAACATATTTAAGTGGTTTGAAATTTTGACCCTAAAAATCAAAAGTTACACCCTTTACTGTGAAAATGACCATATTCATGATTAAAGACCCAGTCAGTGATTTGCTCATTTGGATGATCGTAAAAATCATCATCATTCAGATTTTGGTACCTTTGTTATTGTCATAGATGTGCTAACATAACCTGCTAGTGGTTCAGCCAAAAGCTGTGTATTTTAAGACAAAATAAGACATTTACATGAATATATAATTTATATGTACTGACAGTATATAAATTAGCTATATGTATTTGAATGGGGTTTCAACTTTGTCAATACTGCTGTTTTCTTTGTTTTTTTGCCAAATTTTTCATTTCAAAAATACCAAATGATGACTTGAATGACTTATCCTTCACTATTAAGCAATTTATAAATAATTTTACACTTGCGCTGGGATCACTGAATGGGTCTTTAATTGCAATATTCCCCCAAAACTTACAGCGCCAATAATAGGGTGTTATTAGGGAGTCCAGATTTTTCTCTTTCTGTAGACATCACTGATTCATGACAGGACAGTTATTTGATATACTGGACAAGTGGTAATTTTTGCGCTTGTAATTATTTGCACTTTGCCAATATTTGAACTACATTGTTAAACGTACGCGTAAATATAGTAACAGAATAATCACAAGATACAGGCGATCAAGAATATAACATATTTGGAATGTTTTAATTCCTTTTTTTTTTTTCAAAGAATAAAAATGACCAAATATTAAAGTATGAATGGGTATGTAAATCTTTTAATGAAAGTGAAAGTGAAAGTAAATAAAATGCTACTTGCCAGTCTTATAAACATGCAAAATTGTAACAATCATGCTGTACTTTGAGGTGCAATAAATAAAAGAATAAAGTCAATATGATTTCAACACATGAAAACAAATTTCAGAGTGATTGATGTGTGGTTATTATGAATTGATGTTACAGTAATTACATGGATGTCACAAGGGTAACAATTACATGGGTGTCACAAGGGTAACAAAACTATGAAATAAGAAAATACTCAAAAGTTACGTGAAAAAATTCACACATTGTCTTAAAGAATTGTCCCAAATTGTGCATCATCATTGTCATCAAGACTGCACAATAACATTAACAAGACATATGTGAATAATTAACCTTTCTCTTGGTACAATCCAAATGGTTTAAAGAACTGTTAACTTGGGCTTCTTTTCCACACATTATGTCCCGCAACCATCATAAATGCACCCAGACTCATCAATATAAACTTCACCCAGAGTGGCGACTTGTCAACCATTTTATCCAGTGCCATAACACGTAGCAAGACTGGAGCCAGAATGGGTGATAGTTTGAGTAGCATCTGATCATACCAGTTATCTCTGGCTAGCTTGATCGGCATACTGCCAAACACTAGAATATAAACAGCACGTCGGATACAGTCATAATGGAATGGACTCAAGAAAGTGGTCTGAACCTTGCCTGATGTATGCAGATTGATGAACCACCAACTGAGAAAATGTTCTGCTGTCAGTGGTGTATACTTTTCAATGGCACGAAATACTAACAGTGCAGATTGGGTTTCATCATTGAGTGCGCTGTTTTCCTTTAAAAAGGACAAGATCTTTTCGTCGTCTTCGTCCAAGTGCAACCTCGCCAATAGATCTTCCTCATTTTCCATACACCAAATATCATCTTCTGTTAAATTTTGCTGCCCGTAACTGTCTGGGCCAGTGGTAGGTACTTGCTGAGGATTCTGATTAACTGGTGTGTCACCTTCAAAATCTATTTCCTGCAATATTTCGTTAAATTGCACTGGTATGACTTCGTCAGTGTCTGTCTGTCCTTCAGTTTCTTCGGTAGTTTCACCAAAATTACGTGCAAAAAGTGTAACAATTTTAAGCCGACGAGCATCTGGTGATGGAGGCTACAAATATAGACATTCAAGACACAAAAAAATTAAAAGTAGGAAAAAGTGAAGATAGATAAAGAGGAAATACAAAAAGAAAACAAATGAAAAGATGATTTTAAAGAAAGAAAAAGTTGTATATTATACAATTTTCAAATTTAGGAATTTAGAAAGTGACATTTATAAGAAAATAAATAAGGAAAAATTAATTGATTTATACTTGATAAGACTAGGTAGTAGTATGCCTAAATTATAATAGATTTTATTGGCTCAGGTTAACTGAAAGCAAAACAACAAGAATAAGTGTACATTTTTGGTATCTTGTTTACTATTTTCACTCCAGTGCAACTGATGGGCTTTGTGAATGAAGGTTCTGTCAAATGTCGAAGGTTCACGTCGCGTCGATCCTGTAAATAAATAGTTGGTTTTCTGAACTACTGGACATGTGGACGCTGATTGGCTGAAAGTTCAATTAACATTAGCAATAATTTGAGGGCGTGCTTTTTTCCCACTGATTGAACAATCAGACGGTGACTCGCACGGTCGCCGGTGCCCTAAATATGCGGGTATTTTTAAATATTAAAATCAGAAAAAAATGGAAGCGGGTGTGTGCAGTTGATGAAAAGAACCAAATTTGAATCGGACCGTATTAGGCCAATAATTAACAAATGATTAGGCCTATTGTATCTTGATCATGTTAAGTTAAAAGTGCTGAAATGCAACTAATCATGATTGGCACGGTCATAGGCTCAATCTTCATTATGGCAGCAATTCAAGTAAATTTAAAACTTGGTAAGTTGATGATGCCCCATCAGCGTATCATGGTAGGCCTAAATTAGTTCAGCGTCTCGCAAAAACGCACTCTGTGGTTAAAGAATGATTTTTTTAAACTTTATTTTTTATGAAAAACTTACCATCGTTCTGAATGCTAAAATAGGCCTTGTCTATCTAGTAAACTTCAAGTTCAGTTGTAGGCCTATAAATCATGAAATATCTACACGCATGCACGGGGAAAAAACAATCCCTGCTCCACATTTTTCCGACATTTGTCATTCCCTGTGCCGAGCGCAGAGAATTAAAATCGCGCGCGGGGAATTGCGCGGAAGCGCGGAATTGAATGAGCGCATAACGCGAGCAGCAAAATTTTGCCATGTTGCGCCATAAATCATTGTAATACTAGTTGAGAGTAATAATGCATTATGTAATATATATTATGAAAACCATTTTGATTAAAATTTAGATCATTTTTTCATGCAATATCTGACCCCTGTGAAGCCAAAAATTTAACACTTGACCCTATTGTCTATAACTCGAGAACTGTGTATCGGAGATAGGTCAAACTACATTTTTCTGAATCCTGATGCAGATGAGAGGAGTTAGTTTTACACAATGGTATGATTTTTAAACAGATTTGATCAGCTTTGAAATTTGAGATTCTGTTTTGAGGTCTTGTAATGAAAGCTTTTGTATGAGCCAGCTTTGAAGTTTCACGCGATGACATCAGAATGTCCTGCATGTAGGCCTATATAATACTACGTACAAAATGTATCCGCACAGTTAAAATAAAAGCAGTATCTTAAGGGTAGACGAGGCCTGAGGTATTGTTGGTCGAAGCAACCTAAAAATCGATTTTCATTATCTAGATCAATATAATTGAAAAATAACACCTTGATGTTTTGCAAAAGTTCATTCTACAAATTGTATACTTTGCAAATTTGCTTAAATTATTGTTGATAATGAGTTATGTACGTTTTACAAAAGTGTTGTTGTTTAAGCCCTCTTTACAACGTAACTCAAGAACCGCAGCACCTATTTTTTTTATTTATTTTTTAAGTTTTTATTTTTTCGGTTTTGTAGTGTCCCTGGACCTAGACCTAAATGCTAGGATCATTCATGGTTGACCTAAAAAAATTTTAAAAAAAAAAAAAATTTCAAGATGTTTTGTATTTTTAATATGAAAATTGATAATTTATATTCATGTTATACTCAAAATGCATTGAATTTGAATGCATTTTGAAATCATTAATAGAGTATGACATGAATACAAATTATCAATTTTCATATTAAAAATACAAAACATCTTGAAATATTTATTTTTTTATTTTTTTAGGTCAACCATGAATGATCCTAGCATTTAGGTCTAGGTCCTGGGACACTCCAAAGCCGAAAAAATAAATAACTTTAAAAAAAAATTTTTTTTTTAATTTTAATTTCTGAAATTTTTCGAAAATTTGGGGTGGGACTTTACTCGAAGGTGGGACTATACTCGCGTCAGTACGGTAATCTTAAATTACCAAATAGAGTGATCAATAGATACCTCATTCGGCACGATGCGATTTCATTTCACGAATCTTATATCAATTTGAACGCAAACGAGCACGAGTCGTTGATCTGTCACGATGTAATGAACCCGTTCCTCCTGAAGGAGGAAATACAAGTATCCCAATTGTCACTTTTAAAATGTCCTCGTTTTTTATTTGATTTGCTTAGCATGTATAGCAGCAGGCCCTCTCAAAATCTTGAACAAAAAAGGGGTGGAAATAGCCAATATGGGCCTTTAAAAAACCTTAAAATCCAGGAGCTTCTGGCGGCGCTGCCCCCTGGATAAAGCATCTCTGCACCTTACCCGCTATGCACACCAGCTACCTCGCTAAGTCCTCGCTTGACATGGTGGCACTTCATGGCACTTCAAATAAACTAGTTGAGAAGGCCTGAAGACATTTCGAACCTTTAGAAAGAGACATTTTGCAGGAAGTGTTCATATTTAAAAATGGGTATTATGATCCTTAATGGTACAAATCATATTAGTATCATCTACAAAAAGTATAAATTTAAGCGTTGAGGAGCAGTTGGGCGAATCATTTATGTAAAGGAGGAAAAGTAATGGACCCAGGATCGAACCCTAAGGAACTCCACAATGGATGGTACAGTGGAGGAATTTTTCTCAATTTTTCCAATTTGAAATTTCTCTAATGTCACAGTGGTAAATTTTTAGAGGATGGAATGGTCAAGGGTGTCAAAGCCAAGGAAGATACTAACTCAACATAGTATCTTGCCAATTGCAGTTATTGACAAGTAATTAATAGTCATGTAGGTTAAATGATTTTTATGGAAACCAAATTGGTTTGGACTGAGAATTTTGTGATCAGTTATGAAGTCAGGAATCCGGTTATAACTACTAGAATGTCAACCGTCGCCAATAGGTGTACCTACTCATATCAATTGGGGTACATTACATCTTTAGTTATGCAATAATACACAATACACAACCATTTAATTTGAACAAAACACACAAAATAGTTTCATTATAATTGTTTCTCATGCCTTTTATTCATATCTTGAATAATGAGTCCAATAATGAGTTGATACAAAATACATTTTATTACAAAATACACATTTTCCTTATGTATATATAAGAAAAGCAATTAATACTTCTTTTGAAACCAGCAGATACTTCAATTTGATGCAAGAAACATTCTTATCAACTATTACAATTGTTCTGAAATGTTGTTCTGTCATTGGCTTAGTCTTTTGGGGTTTATTAATCTTATTGGAAATCTGACTTAATGTCCTGAAAGAATGGCATTATAAATTATACTATTTAAATTAATCATTTATTATTTATATCAGAATAATTTCAGATTCAGCAACATAATCCATCATAAATATATTTATTACTTATATCAGAATAATTTCAAATCCAGAAACATATTCCATCATAAATATAAATATTTCAAGATTATAGATAGTTATATATATTTGAAAATATTATAGAATTTTAGACTGGAGTAGCTGGACTCCCATGTAGTCCGCATTGTAATGCTATGGGAAATCTGACTTATCCGTATAAAATATTACTGTTTTTTCTCTTCAAGACATGACATTGCAAAAAAATGGGGGAAATGCATACAATGGTGATATTTTGAAGTGGTATTCCAATTTGTGAGTTGGTTGAGTATGGTGTGCTAGAATTGCCTATGGCATTGATGGCAATGAAAACATGTGAAATAAGTGACTTGTTGTGAAGTTGATCAGCCAAAAGTGTTAAATTTATTGCATTTTTTTCATCAGAAAGATGACGATACTTAATTGTTCAACTTTTGGTCAGGAATTTTGCATATTATAATCCTTTCCATGGATGGAAACAAATTTCTATAAATGATTGATTTGGGGTGATTGCCGAATAGGGTGCAACTCTAGTCTTATCACAAGACTGTCCTACCCCAACCCTAAACTCTGTAAACGAGGACTGGACTCAAGTCGAGCAAGTTGCACCCTATTCAGTAATTGTACCTTGATTTGTTTTGACAAAATGTTGCCTCAAAACATCGCATTTGATGTGGGCATCTCTAAGATTTTAAATAATCTTAAATATCTTGAAATTTTCTTCAGCTATGTCCCTTGAACTAACTTCACAATTAACAACATTTTAGAATAACACTTATATTTCAAAGCTCACATTGCATGATTTGAACACAGAACAAAGAGCACTTTGTGCAAATTACACCTGCACATGATTTGGACTATAAGAAATTACACTTAACACCAAATACACATGTTCTCTCATTACATTCTCTATAATTGAGACCAGCTCTATCCCAGAAATGAAATGTGTGATATAAGTCCAGCTTATAACATAATACATGGAATGCTATCAAATAAATTGAAAATGCAAATGAAATAATTATTTCAATTAACTCAATTTTAACCATCAAATATACTAGATGATGACTGTAATTAAAAGAAGGTAATGTCAATCAATAAATAAACTGTAAGGTTGGCAAAATTTCAAATTTCATAATTGGCTCTCAGTTAATAAATATACTAGTACCGTACTGTACAAGTAGTTATTTTCAAGTAGAGATATATTTGTGATTTCAAACACAGAATAGTTTCCTACATATGTTAATATTTGAGTGAAATGGGTTATTCCATTTAAAATCCACTGTCCCTGTGGAAGATTTTGCAACTATCTTCCACAGGGGGAGTATAATTTTCAAATGAAATGAACACATTGGACAGCTCCATAAGAATTTCATACACCCTCTGAGAAAGATTCAACATGAATCTTCCACAGAGGGAGGGTGGGTTTCAAATGGAGCTGCTAATGTGTTCATTCCATTTGAAAATTATACTCCCCCTGTGGAAAAATAGTTACAAAATCTTTCACAGGGGCAGTGTGGATTTTAAATGGAATAGCCCAATTCATGCCTTACCAATCATATGACAAAATTTCATATTTGTACATTGATTAATTCGTGATATAACATCTATTTGCAAAATTCACAAAAATAAATCTCTCACGAAAATCACCACTTCTACAGTTCATGGTTCAAATCAAATTATATAGATCTTCTTTTGAAGTCTACTGTCTCAGGGTAACATTATTTTAATAAAATAATTTCAATAAAATAATTTCAATTAAATTAAATCATGATCCAAGTTAGTTAGCCCATCACCAAAATTCTTTTTCACAAGGTCAAAATAAAAAATAAACTACATTTCTATCAGAACACTCATTATGGTTTTTACAAACAAACTGAACAATTTACATGACAAACACCATCTTGGATTTGAAACGGAACCATCAGGTTTTTTATGATGCTCAAATGAGCTCATATGGAGAAGCATAGAAGATAAATATATTTTGGTCCAATCTCTACTATTCCAGATATAGGTATATAATGTCACTTTTGTTGGTTCACAAACTTGTCAAGAGACATTATTTTAACCCCATGAGAACTACCTGCTGATTGGCCAAAAAGAAGTTTTCATTATCAATTGGCCCAATCAGCAACATTGTTAGAATAATTTCACCACACAAAAAAATTGGGGTGAATTATTTGTAAAGCTCCATTCTGATTGGTGATTAAAGTGAAAATATCATGTAATTGACCAATCAGAGGCAATGTTAGATCAGCAGGTAGTGCTCAGGGGGTTAAGAGTGAAATGTTCATACACTTGGATTATGCATTATGGATGTCTATATTGGACCCTTTTCTCTCTATCCCATCATGCACTATTCCAGCATACCACATCACAATACACAACATTGTGTAATTCTTATCCATTTGAGGTTCACATATGGTACATGGTTCTGAAATGGTGCATTGTGGGACATAAGGGGAAAAGTTTATACTGGGAGGAGAGATTGGCTACTAAATAACTGTTATTCATCCGTTTGTAAAAACCACAATAAAGTATGCTGTCTATGTTGTGATCCATGTTAAATTAAACCAATAACCCAATACTCTATTTAATAGATCTTGAGCCATTTTGTCATCCCATCACCTCTATTAATATTACAACTATAGAACCTTTATGTTGTAACTAACTGTCGTACCTAGTGTGTCAATAATATACTACTGACGATGCACTTTTCACCCCAAAAACTTTTTGTGGACTTTGAAACACCGAGTTACAAAAGCAAACAACAACAAAACAACACAAATAGCACTAATACAAACAGTAGAGACAAACAAAATGCAAAACACATTCTGCAGTCTAACACAAGAACTAACACATACTATGCTTACATTAATAATAATATTCAAAGCCATAACACTGATAAGAGTTCAAAATTGCACAATACTACTACATTTGGATCGTTGGTCCTTTGGATGATAGTAATACTGTACCTTTGAGCTCCTTCCACTATGGACCACAATGGCCTCATCCCAATGGCATAGTTCAATGACCTCAATTAAACAATCATAGTGCACAATTTGACCTCAAGTTGAAGAGTATGATGTTTTGTACTCAAAATTTTAAAGGTCATGCAATGAAGGTGCAAATGATTGGGCTTAAAGAACTGTGCCCCCGATAGATGAGCATGTTGTGGATCCTAGTATTTCCCCTAAAATATAATACCTTTATAAATCTACTGCAGCTCTCAGAATGAGGACCATACTAACAGTGGCGGCACCAAGAATGTAGGGCAAAGTGAATTTCAGGGAGGGCAAAATCATCCAATTTTGCATAAAATTGACATAAAAAGTGGAAATTTTCATAATTTTGGGTTTTTACCAGGGGGGGTGCAGAAAAATATTTTTGGGGAAAATGCCCCTCTTGGCCCCCTAATGTCACCACTGCATACTACATCAGCACCATATTGCTTTTTGACAGAATTAGTCAAATGATCAAGAATTTAAACTCCCACTTGCAAGAGTAATAATATGATCAACCTTACTGTTTCCAACAAAACAAATGTCACCAATAATTTTGGTGGGATGACATTGAAAATCTCACTCACAATCTTGAATATCTACGGCCTGATGAACAAATGGGAGTCTTTTTGTAATTTCATCCTTTTTGGTTGTCTAAATTGTATGTAAAAATTTCAGTAACTTTTGCAATTCATGAAAAAGACAAATTATGTTGAAGAACAAAATGCCCTATCAAATAAAAAATAAATAAATAAATAAATTTCTTTTCCGAAAATACAACAAGAAAAATATGATAATCATAAGAGACTTTGCTGAACAAGTTAATCTTTGTATGATCATAACTGCAGCTGTTTATAAATAATCCCTAACATCACTGCACATTTGTTGATGTTGTTGTTTTTAGAGGAATAATTAAGTAATAGGCCTAGACCATGACATCTGACTCCCGGTACCCCAGGTCAACATAAAAAGTGGTAACCATGTGTGTTCTTCCTTTTTTCAAAACCCCCTTTTCACTGATTTTTCATTGATTTTACCCCCCTTTTTTTGCTAAATCACTGACAAAATCCGGGTATATAATACTCCCTTTTTCAAGGTTTTCAATGAGAAGATTTCCAGACACCCCTTTTCAATGACTCCAAATATTTTAATATATTAAGTACAAAATGTGCAAGTATGAACATTACTTTGTGTCTGTTGTACTCCCAGATGATCCTGTGTTATTAACTGGGGTAATTACAATGCCTGTATACTGATTTTAATTGAAAATGAACCAAAGAGGAACAATCCCTCAAGTTTTGTGTACAGAGGAACCTGTGAAATACCCCTTTTTTTTTTTTTTTTGCGGAGACAATGCTCAGAATACCCCCTTTTTTTGCGATTTAGCTGTCCGCGATTTCAGTCAACAAAATACCCCTTTTCTGCGAAATTTAGAACACACATGGTTACCACTTTTTATGTTGACCTGGGTAGGTATGTTCATAAAATTTTGAAGTTCAATATTTTTAGCTGAAAGTTCTTTCATTTGAAAGAGAATCAAATTACCTAAACAATAAGGGGTCAATCATGTTTCTAGTGCATATACTTTTGAAGTTACAGACAAAAATAGTGTCACCAAATTGTCCAAAATTTTGTGTGTGAAATTGTGACAGCAGGCACATGTACAATGTACACTACTGTATGTGACCCCAGATGACCTCCTATTCTTTATTGTAAGAAAGCTGTTTTGGATGGTCTTGATTTACACACAAATTGCTTTTGCGCTTTAACGAGCGTCCACTTGGTGGAACATAGATTGCACTATCTGATAGCTTATGAATCCATTATTATGCCAGTACCAACATAAGTCAACATCACTTAGGTTTTGGTTGTCAAAATTAATTTTTAGTAATTTTTTCCATTGAGCCCCACAGTAAAGCCATTTTTGGACCGTACAGGCACATTCCACTTCCCTATGGACGAATAGCGCCACCTATAGTGTGTGATGTGAGCCTGGCTAACCTGGGGTACCGGGATCTGACTCCTCATATGTGAAAGTTTGGTGACCAAATTGACATTGCAGCTGTGGAAATGGTCACAGCATATAGCTGTTATTATCACAATTATAAAGTGGTCCAAAATGATACCTGATTTTTATAGACTGATAATACTGAAAATCTTATTGTGAAGAAGGGTAAAGTAAACAGCCTCTTAAAATTGAAGCATGTATTTAACCCCATGAGCACTACTGGCCAAATTATCTGCCTCTAAGAACTATTTTGATTGGTTATAAAGAAAGCTATATCATGCATTGAGCCAATCAGATGTAAGAATAGTCAGCATGGCTGAAGATGAATAAGCTTAAAATTGCTAAGAGATCTATAAGCTGTATTTTGATTGGTTACTCAGATGATTATACCATGTAATTAACCAATCAGAGGCTTTGTAAGAAAGACAGTAGTGACCATGGAGTTAATACCAGGACCGCGACACTCCGGAGGACAGCAGAGGACAGAAAAATGTGACTCTCCTGCTAGTCTCCTACACAACCAGTTAATTATGTTTTTGTTCATACCGCATACAGTCTGGCCCGCGCCCGAGACTAGCAGGAGAGTCACATTTTCTGTCCTCACATCGGTATAGGCCGTCGGCACGTTAATTGTACGGAGTGTCGCTTCTCTACCTTTATTTTCTCTGTTAATACTGATTGCATCTTGTTACATGAGGCTCTCTGATATCTTGAGAGCTCTTCTTAACACATCTCTCATTTCATCTTCCATTCCAAGCAAAGTATCACTTGTTGACCTATGACCTTGTAACCTAGTATGAACTTTACCATCTTTTGAGCTTACAGTTGTAATTTCATTAGTTTCAAACATTCTGTATGTCACACGGTGTCCACTTTTGTGTCTCGATTCAGCTTTGGTCTTGAATTCATCAGTGTCAAGAATGTCTAAGAGATCTTCACTTGAGCTTGCTGATGAATTGCCAGAAGATGGGCTGCTAGGTTCCTCCTTGAGTATTGCATCATCCTCATCATCATTGTTCAGATTGGATGCACAATAAATACTCTCCCACATCTCCATAACAACAGAGTACTTGCCTTTTGAGTGTCTCTTGGAGATGCCATTCAAATCCGATTCACCAATTTTGGCACTCAATTCTGATGTTTTCTTCTCTAGTTCATCAGCAAGTTCTTGGAATCCAGAAGCTTGTGCCCCTAGAAGAGCAAAATCCTGATCAAAACCAGAATCTCGCTTATTGCTTGTAGTTAAGATGCCAAACTCTTTCTCTAGGCTCTCAACCGTCAAGAGATCTACATTGATATCATGTCCCGTTTCATTAATATCAAGTCCGCTATCGGTACCGCTATGTTTGCGTGTTTGTTTCAATATGCTTCTCTTTGGCTTTGCACTAGAGTGTCTCGTTTGGTCAATATTTGCACTTTCATGTTTACGGTTATCATCTTCAGTTGATATTGCAGCAGGTGTATGGTGATCTACCACAGAGGATTCAGTGACACCACTAGCCTCTGTCGACGTTTTGTCAGCCCTATGTTTACAATTGTTCTTGAGGATACTCTTGGGTTGCTTTGTCTTTTTATGTCGATAGTTAACTTCAACATCACTATCGCTTGACAAACCATCGGTATCAGATGATAGTTGCTGCTGTAGCCGAGATGACATTGGAAGAACACGGGTACCACGGACCTCAGGAGGCGGCACATCTAAGGTATCTCCACACACCCATGGATGATGGTAGATGTCCTCTATGTTTGCCCGTCTCTTGGGGTCCACTCTCAGCATCCAGTGGATTAAGTCGGATGCATCTGAAATAGCAAAAATGTAAAAGTTCATAATTTAGGATTGAAAGTATAAATTATTATTTGCAAATTTGATACAGACTTGTTTAGGCAATATGGTAGAGACCAGTTTTTGAAGCAAATACATGTGGAAAACATATGATTGTATAGTATACTATAGGTTCCAAATTTCTCAAAGCATCCATGACTCAATTTAAACAGAATGAATCATTTTATTTATTGAAACATTTCGTGTCATTAGCATTACACATAACACTAATACTAATAGTCATTTTAATTAAAACAACAGTCATTTTAATCCCCTGTCGTGTGAACAAAGATTAACTATATGAGTAACTATTGATTTCCAAGAGGAATAAAAACAAATGACTAAACAAGTCAATGTGGCAAAACTAACCTGAAGGGTTGCTAGGCTCATAGTAATCACCTTCTGATATCTGCTGCCTGAGCTCGTTGAAATCTCCGCCAAGGAAAGGCATAGTCTTGTAGGTCATTGCATAGAGTACTACACCCAAACTCCAACAGTCAACCTGGCCAATAAAGGAAATAGTTAAGTTAGTGATTAAGTATTGGCTACACTTGAGGATACAATAAGGTTCTAGAGAACTATTGTGGATTAATTTAAATATACTCCCTTTGGGATAGATAGATATAACCCAGACTTACTATTAACCATAATAGTAATAGTATTCTGCTCCTTACTCTATTGAACCATTCGCACAGTTTTATCCCATTTCATTGATCCTTACTATAAATAGTTTCTTGTATATTTTCCAACTTGAATTTCATTTCTACTTTTGTGCAATGCTGACTCTTTTTTGAGTTAAGGGAATTTCAAGATAATAATATTGTTATTTCGTTTTAAGCATTTCATTGCCCATGGTATTGACAATTATTTTAATTTTATTTTTAGCATAATTTTATCAATACTTAATGCTATAAATAGTTCTTTAATGTACTCCAAATCAAATTCCTTTCTATATTTAGTAAGACATTTATTTAATACCAACACATTTCGGACAGATGTCATTTATTTGCATGCTCAACATTATTGATACTTTCAGAGTAATCCAAATTCAAATATCGCTATGTTTCAGTTAATACACTTCACTGCCCACAATATTGACAATTGATCATTACTTTGATTTAGATTTTATTTTTAGCACATTTTTATCAATACTTGCTATAAATAGTTCCTTATCGAATTCCTTTCTATTTTTGTAAGACATTACCAACACCTTTCTACCAGCTTTTATTTGTGGGTGTGATTAACATTATTGATAGTTTTCAGAGCGATCAGATTTTACAGATAATTGTCATGTTCCAGTCTATGTATTTCATTGCCCACGATATTGATAACTGATGACTGCTTTGATTTTCATTTTATTTTTAGCGCATTTTTATCAATACTTGCTATAAATAGTTCTCAAATGTCTTCAAAATCAATTCCAATTTATTTCTAGTGAGACGTTATCAACACCTTTCCGATAGTTATTGGATTTTGCAAATTTAGTTTATTGTAATGTTTCCAGTTTGTTGATCTCATTGTATGTTCTATTGTAAAAATGTCATTTGAATGAACACAACTACCAACAGCTTTACGGGATTCGGATGTGATCGTATTTCAAACTGCAAAATGTGAGCAGGTGGAAATAATGATCAAACCAATCAAAAGACATCATTGACAATACTAGCCAATCTGAGTGCATTGGATTCACTTCCGTATAAGCATGCATGACCATTTGTTATGTTATGTTCATTCAAATGAATTTTTTACTGTAGTAATAATAATTGCTTTTCTGTAAAAGCAGATATTTACCTCTGGACCATGATAAGGAAGACCGTTGACGATTTCTGGCGAAGCGTAGAGCGGGCTACCACAGTATGTGTACAAGAGGTTGTTGTGGTCAAACACACTGGACAGGCCAAAGTCAGCAATCTGTAGCATAGACAAAATCAGGGTGAACAAGCTATTAATATTATTGTTGTAAGGATAAAATTATTCATAAAGCGCTCCACAGACTCCGAGTATTGTATGTACAATATTGTATGCAACATATCTCGTTATTTAATCTATTGCCATTCTATTTCCAGTAATGTTTAAGTTCTAACGAATGTTTGATGACGAAAAATCGATAATATGTTACATGTAATATCTAGTAGAAATATATTATCGATTTTACGTCATCAAACATTCGTTAGAACTTAAACATTACTGGAAATAGAATGGCAATAGATTAAACAACGTAGATATGTTGCATACAATATTGTACGTACAATAAAAAGTCTGAATACTGCTTAAGATTGAAAATAAAACGGTGTCCTTGAATAACATTTTCTTTTCAGAAATATTGACAACAAATGAAGGAAACTGAAAGGTTACGATCTTTGAGATCACAGCCCCCATTGGATTTGCATGGAATATCTTATCTCCGAGCACAATGAATTAAGATTATTCCACTGCTGAGAAATGTTCTAAAACGTGCAAATCGAACACGTTGTAGAGAAAAGTGAGTTTGGGAGTGACTGATCACTGAAGGTTCTTCTTTAAAACATTTCATAGAACTATTAATGTCATACTGTATTTGTGCCAGTTTATATGCCCTTGGTTTGTTCCCTATTTCCGAGTTAGTAATTAAATTCAATTAAGTATCATGGGATATGAGCTTAATGATAGGAAATGAAGGGGAGTAAAGATAGTGCTAATGACTTCCCTTCTCTTAAGAACATTATAGCTCATAATCACAATAATTGCCTTTTGTTTTAAACCTCAAAAAACATTACACAATTTAATCCCATCCCACAGACACAGTTCTAAGATAATAATTAATATAACATTTGGTATATGAATTAGTCAATATGAGTTACTCAGCTGCACTTTAATCATTTCAAGTATTTTAACAGCTACTGGCAAGTTACTGCTCTTCCGTTTGGCTCAAAGCCCTCAAATGGAGTCTTAAAGCTTCTGTTTTGTGGTTAAATGTTACTTTTACATCTTTTTGACATCATAAAGTTTCCTTCTTGATGAATGTCAAAATGGTCTAGTTTGTATGACAGAATTAAGGGACGGATCACTTTCAATTGATGTTTTCCAAACGTCAATGGTTATTGACACAATAATGTTATTGTTATCCAAATGAAACTGGTAACAACAGGAAGCCGATCACTTTTGGAAATGGTCTAGTCTCATATCATAACATTACTACTAATGGATATGAATAAGTCTAGAAAACTAATACTTAGATATTCCCAAGTTGCTATGACACGGGCTAACACCCATTTCTATAGATATCTATAATTGCTGATATGCTAATGGCACTATAACCATGATAGCTATTTTGTAAGTGATGCCGCCTTAACATCTGTAGCTGATGTCTTAAGGCTATCAAGCGGCTAGCTTTACACTGTGTGGGTCGGTCTTTTGTGGACTCAAATGATTTGGTCTATCTTTTCTGCATGGATAGAATATTTGGGGGCAGCTAATGAATATTCATGACACCTTAAAACACAGTTAGAGATAGACGCAAGTCAGGTGATTATAGCAGAATAAAACATGATAACCAGAGATGAATAAATCTAAATTGCAGATGTTAACATTCTCTTTGAACTTCTTTGTTTAAGACTTGTACGTATTAAGTTTGGATATTCGACTTTGAATTTAGGTTTCACTACACTTGTCTGTGCGTGTGATAAATTTAAAAAATAGATTATTGTCCAATATACCTTTTTCACCACAAGGTAAGTTTTAAATGTTTCATAAAAGGACAAGAAGAAAGAAGCTAGAATAGAAGTTCACAAGAGGAAGGATGACGAAGGGATTTCAGTAAGTTAAGTTTTACACAAATTATGCCAATTTGTTTGAGATTAGGCTTGATATTATAAAAGAAAGAAAAGCAAAACTAAAACAACCTAATATGTATGGTTTTGAGATAACATTTGCAAAACTTCATTCCTAGGCCTCACCACAGAAACCAAAACTGCCAACTGGCTATCTACAGAAGACTGACCAAGAGGCATGGCAGCTATGGAAAATGCCTTCCTGTCTTTTACCTGGTGGAACACTTAGTAAAGGCATCTTATAGATAAACCATTCTCTTTCCTGGCTAGCTGGCTGACTGGCAGCTATGGGAAATGCCTTCCTGTCTTTTACCTTATGGAACACATAGAAAAGGCATCTTATAGATAAACCATTCTCTTTCCTGGCTAGCTGGCTGACTGGCAGCTATGGGAAATGCCTTCCTGTCTTTTACCTGGTGGAACACATAGAAAAGGCATCTTATAGATAAACCATTCTCTTTCCTGGCTAGCTGGCTGACTGGCAGCTATGGGAAATGCCTTCCTGTCTTTTACCTTATGGAACACACAGAAAAGGCATCTTCATAGATAAACCAATCAATTTCCTAAATTTAGACCAGACATGATGACTCTGCACATGAGAAATAGAATTGTTGTCAGGTTCTTCCTGCCACGATGCCAGAACATTATGCCAGAACACTAAATTTCACATTTTAGACAAAATAATGCACATAATCGCATCCAATTAGCTCCAATTGTAACATCGACAGTGCTACAGAAGTAGCCACTTCTAAAAATGTGTGCGTTTTTTCTGTGTTTTTTTTCCCAATTTCAAAAGTAGTAGCCCAATATCTCCTAATTATTTATGCAGGCAAGGAAACACTCATAGCCATAAACTCCTCATAAATTCACAAATATGCTTCAGGGATACTCATCATTACTAGTCAAATGATTTCCTCTCACTCTATTTCGCAGGAAAAGTGGCGACATCAAGTACTTGTGCGCTGGTGTTGTAACCTTTATGTTCACATCAACTGAGTAAGAGATCAATTTATATCTGTCAAGGGGCAGATAGAGTACATAGTAGGCATTGATGGGCAATGACTCTAAAATAATACATCCTAGATAGGTTTGTGGGTGTTCAAAAGTCAGTGGCTCGGAAAAGGGGCGGCGTCAATAATTTTGGTGGCTATGGAAAAGTACCATTGCCCCCCACCCCAATAATTTGGGCCATGCACCATTGCCCCCCCCCCTTATATTTAACATCTTCCGGAGCCTCTGAAAGTACACTTTTGAAATGGGAATTATGTGTTGTTGAGTGGTGGTGAGAGGGGGTCAAAATCTGGACCTTCTTTATAAGCTTCCATAAACAGTTGTCACTGTTACCAGATCAAAATGCGCATATTATGGTATAACACTCTTCTGACACTCCCACCACCACTTTTAGGCAGTGACTACACTATACATCATCTTATAAATTTAATCAAAAACCACCCCTTAAACCCCCAACAGCCCTTTACTAGCAAAGCAGACAGCACATGGTCTGTCATTACTGGGTGGGTAAAAAGGCTGAAATTGCTTTGTAAAACATAGGCCTATGGTAAAACAGATGGTAAAGTGATGAGCAAGCAAACTATCTCCCAGGGACCCATCCGGTATCTGTCTTGAAACTTTTTGTCGCCTCTTTTCAATTTGTCTCTAATCTCTCTACAACTCCGCCAGGTACTTTGTGTGTATTCCAGGCCAGCTCTATTATACTAAATCAGGAAATAGAGAGCCGCATCATCCCAGCCCAAAGTCGATATTACTCCAGGGGGCATGATTCGACAACGTGTCATGATCACGACATTATTAGGGCAAAATGGGCAGCCTGTGTGTGTAGAGACGTGAGATAGGTAGGCTACCCTCGGGTGTTAGCGGCCTGGCAAAAGATTCATGGACTGGGATGGACAAAAAGGATGGATGACCTTTTATAATTTTGTTTTAAATGGCAATGGTAGAAATGTATGGTAATAACACAAATTGATACTCAGATATTGTTCTTATGATATTTTGAAAATAATCAAAAAGTGTACTTAAAAATATATTAAAATTGACTCCAAATATAGCTTTTGTGTTTTGATATATTTCATTTTGCGCTTGAAAATATTTGCATGTCATAAGATCAAATGCTGTCATGTTGATGCAGGTGTAGATATTGCCAGCCAGATATGTCCCATCAATAAATGGTTGTTTTACATTGCCTCACATTGTTTGAAGAAGATGGTGAACAACAACATGTGATGGAATGTTGTGTTTTATAATCTGTTGAGAATAGCGTCCATTTCGACTTGGGTGGTTTTAACCTAAATTAATATCAAAATCAATCATTTATCCAAATTCCTGGTGCTATAATCATATTTTTAACACTTCATCTACAGAAATGTACACAATACAAAATATTGTGAATTGAACAATAGAGTTCAATTTTTGAATGAAAATCTGATGAATTTGAACTTTCTGTTTTTGACCAAAAAAAATCCAGTATACAGTTTGATCATGAATGGTATGGAATGTCAACTGAATAGGACCATTACAAAATGGAAACAAAAGACAAAAATGCTTCAAATCTCTCGAAGGTAAAAATCTAAGGTCATGCAAATATAGCTTCACCATTTGCAGGTAAATGCGATCCTTTGAGCACAAAGCAGCCCAAAACAAGGAGAAATATACACACATCATACACCTAATTTAGTTTGAAATTTACACCTTTCTTAGACAAAAACACCTCATATCATCTTGGTTGGTATCACTCAACAAGTAAGTGTTATAACCACATCACCATTCGGACAAGGCACAATTATTTGGTGTAATTCAAGCGATTCACCTAGCGGGGGATAGGAAGTTGGCTATCAACGTTAAATTTACCAATTGATCGTATCTGTAAGCTTAACTGTGCTACAAGGTGTTCAGTAAATAAAGCTGTGTTTACTAAGGTCTTATTCACTCTTTCCTGTTACCCCAGTGTTCTTTTTACTTTAAGGAAGTTATATTTATTCTGAAAATGACTTATTTATTTATATATTTGTTAAGAATTACCTCCCACAACAGTTTGGGGCTACAGATTCAAAGAAAGTGTTCAGGCCAATAGTAGGAAATTATGTTGGGGGGAGGGGCAAATGTTTGAAAAAGTGGACCTTTAATGGTGGATTTTTGACAAATTTGGCTGGATTCTAGCCCGGGGATTCTAGGAGGATTTGAGTGGATTTAAGGGTAAATTTTGAGGGATCTTGGGCCAATGTTTGGTGATTTGGGGTGGATTTGGGGTATTTGTTGGACTTTGGTGGACTGAGCCTGGGATATGTCTACCTCTTCACTCCTCCCTAGCTATGGGCCTGGCCTGAATGTTAAGGCTGGAGATTAATTTGTTGGGTAGAGAATGCCTGTGATCATGCTTTCAATGACTGGGACAATGTTACACGGATTTTAACATAATAAAATTGGTTGGGTTTGTTTCAAAGTAACACATCATAAGCTGAAAATAATTTCAATACAGCATAAACACATCCGGGAAACACATATTTACCAAAGAGACATACTCTATGAATTTCCATATTTTTGATAGACAGCTTACTCTGTTACAGGTTTCCAGCTATTTCTGACCAAATTTAGACACAAAATCACTGCTGACAACTATCATTCAAAGCTCTTGATAAGCAGCGGTATCACGGCAGGGAATCACAAAACAACTTATCCAACTATTCCATCTATAGATCATTCTCTGATCGCATGCTGCATGCCCTTTTTTCACAACTGCTTGGTACAAGGAATATGTGTGTATTGCTATGCCATTTCAGCAAATAATTCAATTCGCAGCTGAAATCCAGCTTAGACTTGCTTTTCTCCCCTCATGTTGTAATTAGTATTGCTTAAATATAAATCCTTTAACCTGGGAAAGGAAACAATCTGTCTGAAAAGGACAGATTATGTTTTAAAGGTAAATTTGACACCTTCCCCCACCAACAGTCCCCACCCCAAAAAGGTATAACATGTCACGCTATCTCTCAAATGATCCTTTATTCAATTTTGTCCCCATTGTTAGCCATTTGCGTCCCGGGCTTTGCGTTCATCGCAATGGCAGAAAGGTCCACAATAAGTGTTTACAAAAATGTAAATGAACTTTGAAATGGGACTTATGGGCAAATAATCCTGCAAATTATATGCCAAGAGAAAAGGAAGAAAAAAAAAGGTAAAATCTCATTCTCTTCAATAAAGCACAATATAACAGTGTTTGGAAGACCCCCTGCCCTGTAGGGCAGAGATGCACTTTAATTCGAAATGAGGTGAACCAAGTAACATTCCGCTAAGCATGCTAAGCTCCATCACAAATAAACGTGCTAGTATGTAGGGTCATAGCCTATTGCAAAACATTCACCATGTGGTGAATTATAGGGGAAATAGTGGTCAACCACTGATAATCTAATATGAAAATAATGTAATATTCTTTGTAGTGGAGTAGAGCGAGATTGGAGGAAAGCTTTGAGTGTTTCCGACTTCTGGGTCAAACTTGGTTAGAAGAAGCACCCACTAAAATGAATATAAAAGAGAAAAAATTTGGGGGTGTATAGGTGGTGAAAGGACAAAACAGAGAAATTACTGTAGTAGCTGAGTGTCATTCTGCACTATAGTGAATCCACTACAAAGAACCCTTACATCTCAAAAATGCTATATGATGTGCACAATACCCAAGGTATTTAGTAACAAAAATTTGGGGCACAAATTTTGCACATTACATTTACATTGCATATTTATCTTTCCAGCGCTATTTTTTTTTCAAATTCAAGACAATTTTACTTCAAAATAGTCAGTCATGCAGGATTGTAAAAATATCAAAACATTGATCATGAAATTCAGATGGTTCTAAGCCTTTCTAGTGTATATAACTATACTGCAACAAGAAGCCCTGTCATAAGGAGCATATCACAGACCAAATTTGACTGAAACATCCAATATGCATAAATGGGTTGCCTCAAGCTCTGGATATCAGATTTGACACACCTGAAATGCATAAAGCTATGAAACGTAAGAAGCTCCGGGAGCCTACTAAGTGTGAAAACAGAATCACAAACAGGTAAACATACCTCACTAGTTTGCACGCTATATAGTAGATAGATCTGTGTTTATAGTATACTGATATGATCATGGGGCGTGTGGCAAAATGACTGAATTACGCTATCTAGTTTTCTTAGCCTGCGGCGTTGGTATTTTTGAGAATTAGAAGCCATACCTGTTGTGGTTTGTTTTGTAATCTATCCAGGTGCATGCATCCGACTCGTGTTTTCGCTCAAAACGCATATCACAAATTTGAGTTACTTTGCTTTTCTTTTTTTCTCCAACAGAATCAACAAATGCACAGAACACACAGGCCTGGACAATTTTCCCATAAGATAACAACTTTTCTTCCAATGATGTCTTACATATTTCTTTATTTGGGAATTCGGGAAAGACACATATCCCTCCAAATGCCAAATCTTCTCTGAAAGGAGTTTCTTAGTTTCTTTACTTTTTCCAGCTCTGAAATATATTTGAAATACAAGTACATATGAGTACATAGAGAGCAAGACTGCTTTAATTTCAGGACAGAGAAACCTTCTTTGCCAAAGTCTCTTCACAAATGACAAATGCAAAAGTTCAAAGTACCCACCATTGTATGATTCACCCAATCAACACATGTGGATGTGTTATACCTGCGAGCAACTCCCAATATAAAAATGAATCTTCATAATCAAAAATAGGCCTGGCGACAAAGCCCCGCCAACAAGCATGAAAATAGTCATATCTGATGAAAGCTTTTGTGAAGTCATTCCTAGGGTCCTACCATATATCAGTAACTTGATATCCAGGCCAAGTTGACAGTCTAACAAGAGAACATCTCAAGTTTACCTTTTTTGCTACATTAAACCCAACTGAACCCATGTTTTTTTGGCTATCGAAAGGGAAAGAAGAAATGAAATGATAAAGGAGAGAAAATGAACAAAGAAGTCACTTGGTACCACCGAGATTTGAATCTTGGACCCCACGCATACCAAGCACAAGATTACTGACTGGTAGCCACAGGGTTTCACTGGCCCGGCCAGCAATTCTGTGTGTGTATGACTTATGGCATCATGTGGGATGCATGCATACCGTCGGTACTCAGTGGTTTTCCTGGTGAGATCTAGTGAGTTTCAGTTCATTCTGAATTTCAATGATTTCACTATAAACGATGTGTTGCGATTCTTAACATACCAAGCACTGATGTATGGATTTGTGTATTGTGCAACTCTACAACACCAAAATGAATAGATACTTACAGCTTGTAAAAGTTTATTCCAAACAACAACATAAATTCTGTGTTTAATTGTTGGCACTCTAGATCAGGTGACTCGGACTTTTTAAGGGCAAGAACTTTTTAATGTGCAAAGCCTTATAAATTTCTGTCAACAGCACATAAGGTTCTGTGCATTATGAGTAATTAAACAAGTAGAGGTTGATGCCTCTTTTGTATTAATAGTAGTGGCTCCAAGGTTCATGTTAACAAGTCCACTGAATCATACAAAAGTACACCTTGTAGGCATGTCCAAGTCCAAATGCTCAATTACCCTTGAATGATGTATATACAATGTATATATATAGATGAAATTTGGCAACATTTCAAAAAGAACAATGTGCATTACCTTTATGTCAAAAGTTTTGAGAACACTGAACATCTTATTCATCAATATTAAGCATTTCCCTAAAACTTGACATAACCTTCTATTAAATCACTAAGTAAATGAGCAGAGAGGCTTACACAATGAGAATCCATCAACAACTTTCAACAGGTATGCTGTCGGAACAGGAACAGTGGGATTGAACAAGTTGTCAAGCATTTATCAGATGTTTATCAAGTTTTCATCAGTCCTGAAGTTCCTGAACAAGTCAGAGCCACATCTGACCAAGATTAGTAGCTTTTTCAAACAAACGCTTTTTCAATCAAACAGAATACTCAATAAAACCTTGCATGATGCTTATCAATAAATGATTAACCCTTAATATAATTATAAGACTAAATGGCACGATATTATGTAGGCCTACATGTACGTCATATCAGAACCACTGCAAAAAAATGTGACTAAAACAGATTATCACCTCACACGACAGAAAGGTTTCTACAGTCTGTGTTGTCACCTTTTACAAAGTTAAAACTCTTGAACTTAACACCAGATCTTTATACTAGATAGCCTTTCCCCCAGATCGGAATGATGTTCAAGTATTTGCCTAATTACACGGTCTGTCTGAAATTAATGCTCTTTGATTTTCAAACTATCTTGTCATTCACGCTGTCAAACTTTTTAAACATTTTAACCAATTTATGTACAGCTAAACCTATGTCAGCTTTGCACTTTTAAGTTTTGGGTGAGATCTTTCCGCTTCCTCCAAGAGCAATAAGGATCAGTGCGATCTGATCAAAACAAAATGAATTTTTGAGCATGTGACTTAATAGCGTGGTAGAGATCGTATGAAAGTCAGGATGAAAACAATTTCATGGTACTGCATCCATTTTTGACCCAACCCTATTCAATAGCAATACTATCAATTTTTTTTTATCTTTACCAAATGAATTTGTAGGCCATGCATTTGTATAGAATGTCTGAGAAACCGAGATATGGTTCGTTAATAGTGGAACAAACAAATTTTAAGTTCAAAGAAAGTTACAAGTACTTTATCATAACAAATTGTATTTCTTTGAACCTTACTTTTACAATTTTTAATGGTATCAGTGTGATCATGATTTGCTTGTTATTTTCTGGAATTCAAATTTGACATTCTTGTCTATCGTGCAGGTTCAATTTTACTACGGGGGCAAAACAGATAAAATAGATAGCAAATTAAAAGCATGGCAAAATGTGACGCATACGTATTCTTTGAATTCTTAGAAACAAAGAATTATTTTTTTGTATAATTTATAGTTGCTATGTTAATTATTTACCTTGACATTGTGGTTTTCATCCAGTAATAGGTTCTCCAGCTTCAAATCCCTGTGAACGATGTTATTCTGTGAAAAAAGAAAGAAACTTAACATGATCTTCATCCATGGCATTGTCTTTTTTAAAGACAGTTCTTGTTTTAAATCAAAATTTTAACCAAAATTTTAAAATATTTCTTGATTTTATTTTTCAGCTGCAAATAAACCTCCCCCCCCAAAAAAATATTTGGTACCTTGTATTTGTTGAATGGTTCTTGAGATATCATGCCACATGCACTGGGGATCTTAGGAAAGTGACTTAAAATAAATGATCAAATCTACAGCTGCGTACAAGGATTATAACTCAAGGAGATAGGTGTAGAACATATGATATAAGATATCAAAAAACTGACAACACAAATTCTTTTGATTTAGACGTCACAGTGAGTTAAACTTGTTGGAATAATAATAACGCTACGGGCAGTGCATCTTCACAACAATTCTATGAAAGGAGCCAAAACGTGGCTATAATCCTTGTAAAATATCTCAAGTATTTCTCCCTGTGTGCTAATGACAGTACACTGCGAATCGTTCGAAGGAATACGCCAATTCTTAATTCTTGTAAGATGCTTTTGATTAAGGCATCGAAACCCTGACATTCGTCTGTCAAAATGTAACTATTGTCTTCAAATTTCATTGACTCTGTTCCGACTCAAAACTGTGCAATTAATGAGGTGTGACGCGTAACCTACTAAACACAACATGAGCTGTGAATGAAACTGGCATTAGTTGCTATGTTGCCTTGTTGTTTTTAGGATTCATGCCGCGTTCAAGTAGCTAATTAGGCGATTGTTTTCATTGGTCCTTAATGCCGATGTTTCAATTGAACCAGTAGAGATTTATAAGCAAGACACAAAAATGACAAAATGCTTATTATTTATGATTACTTTTCATTTCTAATTTTAATATCGCCCCACTTTGCAAAACATATTTTGACTAATAGCCGTACCACACCCAAAGAGAATTACTACATCAATTACTTCGTCAATCATAGCAATCAATCCATGATACTATACTTCAAAAAGTACAAACAAGCAATCTAAAAATAATTTCCTCACTTGTTTATGTTATGTCGCTAAGTGGGGTAAGAAATACTAATCGGAAGAATTTTCGCCCATGGTGTTGAAAAAGTTGATATTTATGGAAAGCCGCACTGACCACTTGCTTTGGGGTATAAAAGTTCTGACATAGTCTCAACTTGAAAACTTTCATACACTAATTAATGATAGTAATGTAGTGAAAATTTTCTTATGAGCGACTTTGTGGGTAGGATTTTATATTTTTATTTCTTTTAATGGTTTTGAACTGATTTACACTTTCTATCAGCCTAATTATACCACACTAACATCAAACATCATCTATGATGTCATTAGATGACCACAGATGCCATTTAGTACTATTCAAAAAGCAGGAAACTCACAATTTTTTCAATTTATTAAAAAAATATCCCAATTTTGCCTCACTGCTGCCAAACTTGTCAAAATTTGCTAAAAAGCATGGGGAAATTTGTAAAAACTTTGGCAATTTGCATTAAATTTGGCCGAAAAGTTTGATTTTTGGAATATAGCAATGGGGCCAAATTCCAAACATCTTGGAAAAAATGGTATCTGGATGGGTCCACTATCAAATTCTCAGTGACACACCCTACCCAAACCAAACTTAAACATCCCCAGAAAAAGCCTGAATTAATGCATATATTTGGGGTAAAAGTCCCAATGGGCTGGAAATAAATAAAAGTGTGGAAATTTGGTCTTCAAAAAGATGGAAATCAGACAAAAGAAGGAAAAGTGGTCTCTCTAGATAAATAGATTGCTTGATCTAAAATGTGTACTCAATTTGGGAAAACATCATTCTGAAGGATCTTTACCTTGTGACAATAGTGAACTGCAGAAGCCACTTGTTGAAAGAATCTCCTGGCTTCCTCTGCAGTCAGCTTGTCGCTGTTGATGTAATCATACAGCTCTCCTCCACTTGCATACTCCATTACAAGTACTATCTTCTCTTTGCTTTCAAATACTAAAACGAAACAAAGAGGAAATATCTCGATTAGTTTAATGAGTGATTATATCAATGTCTGCCTACATTTCTATTGAAGGAGCCAAATGAATCAATATGCAAATACAATTCTGATCATAAAAAGGAAGTTAATGTTATTATTTATTTGCATTCGAATCGGCAATCAGTCTACTTGAATCTCAATTGCCTATCAATGGTTGGTTGGTAGTGAGGTCAGCTGTTAAAAATAATTGAATACTTCCAATCATTAACAATCTGATTAAATATGTTATGTAATATTGGGTATCATTGGCGGAAGGATGAAACACAGGAAAACATATAAAAGGGAGCAGTGGAGACATAATTCTTCTTGTCTTATATCGGGAATCTATATACTTGGAAATTGGAATTACAAACTAAAAATATCGCACACATGCAAAAATACCCCCACACATACACACACCCACCAGGGCTGTAAAACAAGTTTATTTGTCAGCAGGTATGCCAAAGTTCACACCAAGATAGCAAAATTTGCAATAATTTCTTATGAATTTCTAACATGGGAAAGCAAAATTTCATTCCAAATCTTTCAATTTCACTTGAATTCTCTCCCCAATCTTGAAATTTCCATGGAACGAGCTTCCTGGGTTCCACATTTTTTTCCAGCCTCAACCGACACAAACAATACAAAGCAGACAGACAGACAAACAAACCTACTGACCCACTGCGCTCACAGGTTAAAAATATTATTAACAGGTTAATTTCGGAAATGTAAATATGTATTGAACCAACTGACCAAGAACCGCAATCACTTCATTCTAATTTGTCTTATGACTCACGTTCCTGTAACTAAATAGCTACATATTGCATTGGCTTTCCTTTGTTTCCAGGCATTTTATTCATCAATGTCCCTGGGTGACTATGTGTAAAAGAAACACCTGAAAACTCATTCTTTCCACCTAAGTTCAGTTTCTGTCAAAGTCATGCAGTATTTTTAATCTGAAAACATCCCCTGAAGGTACATTACAAGAATTATTTTAACATTCAAGAATGCAGCTTACTGAAATTTATCATGGTAAGTATACATTGGATACTAAACTTTGACTTAAAGATGAGACTGACAGGTAGATTATCCTTATGACTTAAGTTTGAACTTTTGTCCAATGCTTCTAAAGCAGGAGGTACAGGTTCTGGGATTACTAATTATATTACAATGTAAGACTTACGGTTTCTTGTGTTTGTATAAGATACTTCTGTAATAAACCTCAGGTTATTTGCAATTTACAGGGTTTTTTTTACTTTGAGTTTTAAATAAGTGTCAGAATGAAGGAATTCTTTCCTTTTGTTTGAAAATGGTAGTTTTTTACCTTTAGGGATTAAATACAAAATGACCACTCATTTCAAATTAGCATATCAGTTCAATCAAATGCCATATAATAGTCAATGAATATATTGGTTTGGAATGTATTCCTCTTTACAAATTTCCTAATCAAACAGTTAAGGTCAGCTTAGCGAAAGCTGGCAATGAATGTGTGGTTGATAATAATATTCAAAGTCTAAATTTAAATATCAGATTTCAACTATTTTATCAATTTGTGGCAGATGATACTTAATGAATCATTGCACACCTGCCATTACAAGAGCACATCACTATGACAAAATCAATGGCTTAAATTTTATGCTGGACTACTAAATCCATCAACCTTGCTGCCTGGCTTTACACTTGGTTTACATGTAGTGGCAATTTCATAAAGGGGCCACACAATGCTTCTGGACATGCAATTCAAAGCCACACATTCACAACACAGCAGCCTTTTCAGCTTTTGTTTTCATCATGTCAAATGAACTGCACACATGTAAAACCTTACTAACCAGATAATGCCACATTTTGTGCGCAGAGGGTAAGATATGAAATATACCGACAATGTAGTCAGTGATTATTTTTAAAAAATGCAAAAAAAAATACTTGATGGTATGATAAAAACTCTTATCATCTTGCTATGGATTTCTTCTTCAGTGGTTATCTCCTGCTAGAACTTTAAATAGAGTTTTCAGACAGATAGGATTTACCAATAGTTGATGATAGTAAGCGGTATTCTTTTATGATAGGCGGTATTTTATTTTGAGGTATACCTCAAAGGCTCACACATCTGCTTTGATTGTCCTGATAATTTGGTGTCTGGAAGTTGTATCTTATTTTGTATCTTATTCAACATTTTCCAATCTTATGCTAAATCGCAAAAACATCACAAAATGTCTTTGACAATCTTGACAAGTTACAATTTTGATAAGTTTTAGACCGATTTTACCAAAAGACCCCTTATTTTTACCAAATCACTCGGTAATGTTACCACTTGGTTCAAGTCCTGTGCTTGGACCCTTTAATTGATGTATACATATGGTTCAATCGAAAAAAGCACAAAATCCTTACTCCTGGGTCCTTACTAAATTGTACATAATGAAATATTTCTTTGAAAAATAGCAACCAAGTCTGAAATTGACTGATTGTCCTTTTGAAAATATCATATATTGTTTTTCAACTTCCAGTAAATGCTATTGGTTCATGGACAATTCTTTTGACTTTTGAATTCATAACGACCCTGGAAGAGATTATAATCATTTTATTTGCATAGGTGTGCATATACCAAAGGTAACGGAATTCAGAGTATGTAGCTGCTAATCAGTCGATAGTTAACAATGTAAACTTTGCTGTGACTAATTCGGTTTTGATAAGTCTAATTGGTGCTACTTGGATATCAACAACTTTTATGAAGTTACAAGTACTAAATGAAGAGTAAACCGGACAAACAGAAAGAAAACAAACATGTTTATTAATGGATTGGAAAGTTGGACCAAATTCAAATCCTTGAAATGTAGAAAACATACTACGTTTGTTGTTTACCAAGGTGTTTACTTATGGAAGTAGACCACCACTAGGGTTCAAATGATTGCAACATACCATTTTCAGCTAATGTTGTCACATGAATCAAAAGTTCAAACATGTGAGAGGACAACATTTTGCACATGTATGCAACATTTGAGAGAATACTGAAAGTTTTTCTTGGTAATCCTCTCTGAGGTTTTAAATAATGAAAAACAGCTTATTTTGCATTTATTATAATAAATTAATTTTTCATTAAAATTAAAATATTTGTGATCTTGCCATGATTCCTTCATGCACAAATTATGCACAAATGCATTATTGGTTGCATGTTTTAATATTACTCTAGATATATTTTAAGGTTTTTTAGTAAAAAGGAGTTCCCAAACAATTCATTCCCAAACAATTCATTCATCTGCATATGAGAGTTTGCTATATAAAGACTATTATAATTATAGTTTGAGTAATATATAAATAAACACACTAATATAGTTTGCTTAATTCTTGCAAATTGCATTTAAAGCCATGACAAATTTCAATTTTGAAGCCAAGAAACAATATCTGACAGTACTCACAAATCATCACAATGAAGATAGCTGGCATAGTTTGACTATCTTATTTGTTGATACTGGGGTGATGATAATAACTGAAATCAACAAAACTATCTTGTATTATCTGGTAAATAGGACACTGATAAATAAACTTGCCTGGGTTCAAAGAAATAATGCCATTTATGCCGTAAATCTTTTGAGGTGACCGAGTTGGGGAAATACCGAACAAAGTTTGCGAATATACCTGTCTGAAATTAGTATGCACCCAATTACATCATTCATATATTCATGAATGATGTCATATTTCTGATGTACAATGTATGGTAAAATTTGCCAGAATATGGATCTCTTGATTAACAATTATGATATGGCTTGTTTACTGAAGGAATATAAATGTGCAAATAATACACTTCTGAGCGAGCATTAAATTTCATTTTGGCCATAAAGATGCTGTGAACTAAAATTAGCAGCATAAAATGCATTTCATTTTTCAATAATGTTGTTGAGTTTGGGCCCCAACAGGTCCTGGAATGGTGTAACTGTCTATATGGTGTACCTGGGAAATTACAGGGAAGAGGATTCAATAAACTGTTCATAGAAATACTTAAAACTTAAAACAAACAACTTAATTACATTGTTTCATGTTATGTTGCGTAACAATTCATTGCATCTATTCATTTCGCATTAAGATAATGTCTAGACTATAATACTCATGAAATATTCAAAATATAAAGCAAGGTCTCTTGCAATAATCCAATCAGACAATACTATAAGGCAAATACTACTCAGAAAAGTTACTTGACCGATATCATATTCAAATACAACTATTGACAATGAATGTATAAAGCATTTTAGAGTAAATTTGCTAAGAGAGATCCTGGGCCAGGGATATGCATCCAACAACGACATACCTGAACAGGCCATTGGTTTAAAAATGGACTGCCCTGGCAAAATTTTTTTCTTTCTTTGAATCACTAGTATTAATAAAGAGTTTGATTGTTTGAATTTGAGAAACAACTGTTCTGTTAAAAAATAATCTATCAATGCAATGCTGGCTTCATTAAAAAGGCTGCTAATGAACTTCAATTGGCCTCATACAGAACTATTGTGACAAGACTATCTGCGTGTTTCTACTGAGGGTAAAATTCCGGGCCATGCCGTGCCGTGCCGTGCCGTGCCGGGTAACGAGCCCAGTAGAAACGACTTGGGGTAATCGGTTGCCGTGTCATGCCGGGGCATGTGCTCGCCTGGCCTGATCCCCCTCTTGAAGTGGATCATGCCGGGTCGAAGCGTGTAATCTGCGCAGTAAAGCGAGCCGTGTCATCGGTTGCGGGTCGAGGTCATGCGTGTTGCAAAAATAATGCGATTTATATTCTACTTGCATAGTCTAGCTTAGGCCTATGATGTAGTAGGTTCCTTCTTTCCGATATTATATACACTGGACACATGTGTGACTCGCATGAACTTGATGAAGTAAAATGGATATGACTTTACTTAGTCTAGGCCTACTTCTTTATAGGCCCCCTAGTTAATGAGTTGGTTATATCTTTATAATTAATGAGTTGGTTATATGAGCTGTAAATTAATTATCATAATAGCCAATTACTAGATCCACTGGTAAATTAATGCAATTTGGATTTTACGAAAATACTAAATTGTGATTGTAGGTCATATGCCATGAGCTGCCATCCGTGACATTTAAATTTAGGATATAATTAACCGTCAAATCTGTTTTCCGTACTTCGGTTTACAGGAAAAAAATGCCGTGCATCGTATGCGAGACACGGCTTTCTGGTCTCAGTAGAAACAAGCTGGGTAACGGTGGCCGGATTATGATCGGTATTTTGTGCCCGGAAAATAGCGGGTCAAAAAGCCGTACGCTCAGTATAAACACGCTGTATGAAGATATCATTTTGTTAACCATGGCTGAACTTGGCACCAAATAGTTAAATTGAATTTTCCAAATTCCTTTGCATTAAAAAACCCTCTACCTAAGTCATATTTCATTTTTAATCCCCAGACAACCTGTTTCCTGATTAAAACCAAACAAATTACCATGAATTTAATACACCTTTGTTTTAACTTTTCTCTTAAAGTGACCTCATAAATACTTTAATGTTTGGTCATGAACTTGATGGTTTCCTCTGTACTTCCTCCAGTCACCTTGACTGAATTCTAAACCACCCTGTCAGACTTGGGTCTGACCACCATCACCTGATTAAAGGCAATTTGTGGCTGAAAATGGTAATTTTATACAAAAACCAAATTCTATTTGGATTGTGTCTAGTGAAAGAGGGCTCACAACATTTATTCTAAGTTCCAATAATTCAGTCCAAAATTGTTATGTTTCTGTTTACAGCATAATACATTAATTTACTGTCAAATATGATCACCATAAAGATCAAATTTGGCAAACTGTTACATTGAAAATATTAAAATAAGACACTAACATGTAACTAGAAATTTAAAAAAAAAAGCCCCAAGGCATATTCTTTCCAGAACATGTAAAATAGGGGCATGTACTTATGATGTTGTGTAATTTTCCAATCAAAAGTTTGCTAAATATCCTGAGAAGGCGTTAGGAGTTGTCAATCATGCAATGCCCCTTAGTTAGTTTATGTAGTTGCAATACATATATCACTTGCATTTTGTGGTCTATGTTCATTCAATTAAAAAACACCAATTTGAAAATCAAAACAGAAGGAACATTCCATGATTTTGACGTCACAAAGTTTTGCAATGCTCAATCACGCCACATACTTTCTAGCTGGCCCAGGGGATGAAGACTTCTACATGAGGGGTCTTGTTTGCGGATAATAACCTCATCTCTTTCATCACTGCAACCAAAGTACACTTACAAAAAGTCAAACTAGTCATGACAAGAGCATGACTTTACAAACTAAAGCGTACAATGCCAATCCTGTCAGCACATATTTGTATTTGCTTAGAACCTTGAAGAAAACTAAGGAACCAGAAGTAATGGGATGCACCGGCGTGTCCAGGACCTTTTCCTGCGGGGGGCTAAGCCCCTTTTTCAGATTTATGCGGGGGGCTTTATGGCTAAAATCGCCAAAAAACGGCTGATTTTACATGATTTTTAACAAAGTGCGGGGGGCTTCAGCACCCAAAGCTCCCCCCTGGACACGCTACTGAAAAATACAGCAATTGCTTTCTGAAAATAACAATTTTCATATTTTGACAATTTCATATGTGTGGTGCCTCTTTGTTAATAAAACAGAGATTTTAAGATCTTAAAATATGTGGTTACATTTTAACACCAAGAATGAAGCAGGTTTCCCCCCTCCCTCCCTCCCTTTCAGCAAAAAACATGTACCATTGAGTAATTCACTTTTGATCTTAATTTTATTTTTTACTTTGTAGGTAGGATAAGGATTTTGTACATTTGTGTTCAATGACCTCTTTATATATGCATACTGTTCAACACTGAGAAAAACAGAACTATAAAATTGATTTTTGTACAACAAAATATGGATTCTGATTGGCATATAAAGACACAAACAGATCTATATAGGCTGATCAATGTAAGCAAACACCTTTGAAGATAAAGAAATGAATTTAATGAATGAAATAAAATAGTGAATTGTCTTTCACCTGCCTCATCCCCTCCTCAAAGTAACAAACAGGAAGTGTTGGTCTTAGGAGACAAAAGGACTACATTGTTCTCTATCTCATTCTTCACCAGATTTGGGAGATTATTTGTAATCTGCTGTCCTGGGACCCAGGCCTAAGACCACAAAAAAAGGATGGATTATGTTTATCACTGGTTAACCCAGAATTCTCTTTCCTGTCTACAGTTTTGCAACATATGGTCACTTCTGAAATCAAGCGCTCAAGTATGGGCTCAAGTACCTGGGAAGGTGTGGTTGTTTACTGTAATGAGGGCCCTTAGCAACACTCATGTGGTGTGACTTAAGTATGCTTTGGTGTGACTGTGACATATTTTCAGTGTTCAGAATGTCCATCATTTTCACACCTTTTCACAACTCATTGACATTTGAATCAAAACAAGACTGTTATGTCCAGGATGTTTTGATTTAGCACATACCATAGATGGTACATAAAGGAGTTTGAATGTCCATCATTTTCACAGCTTTTCATAACTTATTGGAGGGGAGGAGCTCATTGACATAAAAACAAATGTCCTGCAGGTTGTTTTAATTTCAACACATACCAGAGATGAATACAAAAGGAGGAATCTGAATGTCCATCATTTCCACACCTTTTCATAACTAGTTGCAAGGGGAGGGGGGCTTATAGACATGAAATGAATTTCGGAAAACAAGACCATTATCCATTCTGGTTGTGTTTTATTTCACCAGAGATCAATATATTGGGAGGGATTTTGGAGTTCTTCTGAATGTCTATCATTTTCATGCATGCTGTGGGGCATTACCAATAATTAAAACAAGATAAGTACTCAGTAGTAGGGGTCACATCATGACATATGACATGAGTTCAAGTTAGTGTGAAATTCAAAATTGAGTGAGGAAGCAAATTAATGACAATTATGATTATATGATCTAGAAAGCAATGGGATCCAGTTGATATTGAGAAAGCATGAAATAAAATTATGAATGGTGTGCATTATTCCATAAGTCAAACTGATCTGAATTGCCTGCACTGATGTTCCTGGATCACAACTGCAAACATCCAGATGTTCCTGGATCACAATTGCAAACATCCAGATCAAGGGCTGACATTTGCATCAGTGCAATGTATGCATAATTTAAAAAGGTACATGGCACATAAAACATTTGAAAAACAAAAATGTTCTGTAGCCAAAGAAGAAGTTACTGGAAACATTTCAATCAATTGTATGCTCAACATTTGGCAATGGTCCAATGCAGTTTATTTACAACTTTCAAGAAGTTGTAAGAAGTTGTGAAGTGCAATCTGTTTTATTCTTCAGGTTAGTGAACCCTTCATGGATAAATTATTCCTTTGTAGCAATACTCCTGTTTATTGAACTCTTTAACTGACTCAGTATTGTACAATCACTTACCATGCACTTACAAGTACTTTTAAATTTGAAGTAGTTCTGAATGCATGTTATTCACATCAATGAATTTCATATATATTTCTGTTTGATTAATATATTACATTTTCCACAAAAGAGCTAATGTCAATATAGCTCTTTTCTATTTTATTATACATCAAACCTGGTACATGGTGACTGTTCACTTCATTTGTATTCATAAACTTCAGCAAATATTTTTGTTTAAAGTTTAAAAAATTCTTGGTAATGAGGCCACAGTGTCTGCCTGTCTCAACACAATTACTTAGCAATCTTCTCTCGAATTCTAATAAATATTGTTTTAAGGTTGAAACTGTTGTGATTTGGTAGTTCACTGCATCTTGCGAATGGTAGTGAACTTTGGCAAAAATTGCATTGATCCTTTCATAGTGTGTAGAAGAATTCAAATATCACAGATATACTTTTGTAGGTCCTGTGGTTCTTTAGTTATGTTATAAAGAGGGCTGAAACAACAACACTTACTATTTATAGTAAAACATAAATAACTCATTCCCAACAATAAATCTAAGCAAGTCTTCAAAGTATATAATTTGTAGAGTGTGAACTTTTGCAAAATATATTAATTTACATAATGAAAATCTTCTTTTTTTCTTGGCTGCTTTGACCAACAATACCTTGTTTACCCTTATGGACAGTTTGTTTTGGTCAGCACACTTTGACCCATTTTGTGTCATCATTACTTGATACAGGAAAGAATGATGGTCACATGAATGATTTTGAACTCTGGCGAGTTTTCCTGATAAATTAGTAAGGAAGTTAGCTGGTCTGTTATCTTATGACCACATGTGACTATACAAAATCTTTAATGACACTGACATGACTGGCATTTTAATAAATGTATATCAGTCCTCAAAGACAATTGCTTAATTGCTTCAAATATTAGCAATTTAACAAAGTTAATTAATTAGCAACCTCTGTAAAATTCACAAAGTATATTGCACATCTAGGACTGATACATCTTCATACTTTTCAAGTGAACTCTTTTAACCCCATGAGAACTACCTGCCGATTGGCCAAATTGAATATTATGTCTAACTTTGAACCAATCAAGGAGGGTATTTTATAAGATCATCTACAAATGCAAGTTTGACCATAAATAGTTCAAAGCCTTGTCACAATTGGCAATTTAAATATGCATTTCAAGTTATCAACCAATCTGAAATGCTATTAGATGATAGGTTAGTGTCCAGGTTGAAATTCAAAACACTAATACCACCTTCATAATTGATTTCCTAACTGTAAAATAATTTGGGTCAGTGATCTAGAAACATTTTATGTGATCACAACCATGTCCAAATTATTCTTTCAAATTAACAAAAACCCTGAATACATCCTATGGATGAGTCAATGACCCACGAATCTCTTTAGGTTATTAACTTATTATCATATTGTGGACTCCTAGACATCCTATTCATGCTCGTTATTGATGTCATACATAAATTATAAGGGTGGATGGCAAATATGTTGTCCTTGATAATATGATCATGGATAAACAGCATTACGCATTCCAATGTATTGTTCGAATACAAAAGGTATCATTATCACCGGACATTGACTGAATGTATTGTAATGGTCAACCACCTCTAAGTGAACAACAATCCTATGTCCGCAAAATACAATAGAATATTAATATTACACAACCACAAACAAATTATGATACATGTATGAATATTCTGAAGAAAATCTGAAATCCCTGTCTGAAATTGCACCGATTGAAATCTTGCTTAGATTTATCTTTGCGACATGCAAGATGAATAAATAAATTAAATACTGGTAATAATGAAAAAATATAATTAATAAACAAATAAAATATAAATAGACATCAATAAAATAAGATATTTGTTTTATGTATTTAATATAAAAAAATTTATATTTTATAAATAAAATAAAAATAAAAACTGACATAAATAATTTTAAAAAATAAAACATTTTTAAACAAATGGATAAATAAATACCAATAAATGAATGTCTCCTACCTTCTTTGATGCTAATAATATGAGGGTGATCTAGAGCCGACATTATCTGGATTTCTTGACGGATGCGCCGGAGATCATCTGCATTCTCAATCTTGGATTTAGGAATTGATTTGATGGCAACCTGCAGAGAGAAAAAAAAATAATCAAATTGTTGATTAAATTTTGTTATATTTTCAATTTTCATGGGTGACTGAAATTTATGAAAAGTGACTGTGACAATTTTTTATACATGATGATTGTATTCTTGGCACAATGTGATAAGAAATTTATGTTGGTTTTATATGGCATGGACAAACGAATACCAAATATACAAAAAAAATGAAAAAAATGGAAGACAAATTAAAATAAAATGTGAATCCATGAATTTGATTTAATTATAGATCTATCGCGATACAAAATAAAACATAATGGTGAAAAATAGTAATCTTTACCTGTTCTCCAGTCTCTATTTCAGTTGCTAATTTCACTTTGCCATAAGTTCCTCTTCCTAGTGTCTTGATAAATTGAAATCTGTGTTTAAGCTTATGCCTATGCTTGTGTTGTTTCACTCCTCCAGTAACCCTCTTTTCACTCTTTCTTCTCCTTGCTCCTTCACGATCATATAAATTTTCTGCTCCTGTCATGGTGATGTTGTCTGTCTGCTGCTGTAAATGATACTGATGAGCAAAGGCTAGTATGAGTATCCTTGTGAAGGTGTTATCTCAATCTCTAGCCAAATGATAAGCTGATTAGCATTCTCTACAGTGAATCATGTATGCAGTCAATGATCTAAGTCCCTGGTTGCGAATGAATGAGGCAGAAATGGCAAATATTATGTGGAAAATATAGTACACGGATGATTCATAGCATATCTGAAAGCAAACTCCATCCAATCCGTTCAGGTACACTAGACTGATTACTGATGTTGATGACACATACTTTTCTACCAAAGTGTACTTGTCAGATGTCTGCTCGCCTGTAATGCCAAATGCAATCTGTCTGTCTATGGAAAATTAATGTAACTGGCCAGGTATGCACTGCTTCTGTGTGGTGGAGTGTGTCTATTCACTTCCGGGTCTGAGTAGACTTATTTCAAGTCTTTCTTATTTACACCAAAAATGGTGAGTGGAAAAGCTGGTTGCCCGGGTTGTTTCCCTGAAAATACAAAAATAAGTTTTAAGTTCAGTTTTTGGGTTTGATCAAAACAAAACATTTTAATAACATTATATGTCGGGTTATAAATCTCATGAATGTTTTGAAATGTTATTAAAATGGTTTATCCGTTGTACATTTCCAACTATTTTCTGTCAAAATCTTTGTGAATGTTTTCTGAACAGTTGGGGGGGGGGGGGTGTAATTTTTATTTAGCTTTTATTGGAAGCTATGGGAGGGAGGGGTGGGTACTATAAATAGTATATGGTAATACCAATGTGCCCCTTCAGCTTTGAAAATGATAATTTTAATATTCACCAAGTGAGGGGCTATATGCTAGGGCTCAATCATGCAGAAAAACAAGCAAAAACGGGGATGGGTGTGTTATTATTATGGTCATGTGCTATTAAATGCAGCTTTACGGATCATGGCGGTGGCCGGGGGGGGGGTACTTGATCATCGTGGCACTGGGTCACTCATGATGAAAAAAAATCTAGGCGTAGGCCCTATAATTACTATAGCTAGCTATACTATATTAGGCCTATAGCTGTATAGCATCATTTTTAAATACAATTTAAAAATTGTTCAAGCCGGCCTAGTAGAATGACCCAATTGTGAACAACAAAAATTAAAAATTATTTGGAACTCGGAAGTTGAATTTTAAAATTTTGATGCATTGAATTGGAATGGAATTGAAATTATTATAGTTGATCAATAATTGAATTGGAATTGAATCAAAATTACTTTGAGTTTGAGTGTTGACAAATTGAATTGAAATTGCATCAAAATGATTTTGAGAAACAGAGAATCAAATTGGAATCGAATCAAGCTAAAATTATTAAGGGAAATAATTGAATTGAAACGATCATGATCAATATTTTTAGTGCATTTCGATTCCAATTCAATTCATGTAACACAATTCAAAAATATCAAAATCAATTTATTTCCATGTCATATTTCAAACATAAAATATATTGTGGATATGTCTTATGTTACACTCAGTGTATTATAAATAGAATGAAGAATATAACAAATACTCTTCCCCGCTTCTAAGATGCAATCCCCAGTCTCCACTGCATTATATTTCACATGAATTAAAAATACTGAAGCATTGAATTGGAATTTAATTGAAATGCTGGGTGAATCTAATCAAAATTAAATTAATTGAATTTGAATCAAAATAATTTATAAAAAAATATTGAATTTGAATCGAATCAATAACAAAAAATAGGGAGAGAGAATATATTTGGAAGGGGTGCAAGAGTACAATGAGTACCTAGGCTTAGCAGCTAAAGCTACCCGCCCTGCCCGCCAGTATAACTATGATACCCCCCCCTTAGCTCCCCTTGGTTGGCGGTGCAGTGTACAATACATGGTGTATGGGATCGAAAAGATCTCCCCCCCCCCCAGGCCTTGTTCAAGACTATGACATTCGCCGTGTTTATAACATTACGTTTTGAAGCCCAATAGCAATGTTGCTGTAACGGATGAAAATAGACCAATAGAAATTCTGCCCAGTTTGGACGAATGCTTGATTTTGGTGAATATTAAAATCAATAAAATTAAAACTATTAAACAAAAAATCATTGCAGGCCTCTTCAGAAGTTCAGATGCTGCTGAATCATTTCGAGCGGTTTCGCGGAAGTCAACGTTTTGACAGCAATTCTGGCAACTTTGTGTTTTGGCGAGTGCACGGACGAAATTTGAATTGACGAAAGACGTTCTGCAATAAACAGCAGAAAGCAAGCTTACAAATCTCAGGAGGAAAGGTATTGTTATTACGGGGTAATCAAGAAATATCAGTTGTTCATGTGAGAAAAGGTCTGGTGTATTATTTTTTGTGTAATCTTCCGTTCGTTTCCCACTAAATATAAGTCATACGACCGGGTCTTGCGATAAGCTTAGGTATTATACATGTACATGATGTAGTACGTACCTGCCGAATTCAACAACATTTTAAACATGGCCATGCCATGGGCTGGCATGGGAAAACATTGGCATATAAATAACAGTGTTGTAGTCGAGACCGGCCTATCCAAGACCGAGACCGAGACCAGGTAGTCCGAGACCGAGACCAACTGGTCCGAGACCAAGACCGAGACCGGCAGGTCCGAGACCAAGACCGAGACCGAGACCGGGCTTGAAAGTAATATCATTATTGAATGATAACTTTTTCGGTGACTGGTATATAATGGGCCATGCAATCCATTTTTACTGCTAGGTTTTTAAGCAAGGATACCAAAATTCAATTATTTTTTTAAACATTTGGATCCAAAATAAGATAAATAAGGCTATTTAAATGGCCCGTTAGTAACATAGCAATAATATTATATTGGGCCCAAAAGCTATAAAAGAATGCACTCAAAAAGCTCTATTACAATGCCTCTTTGATCATGGGGCCTTAAAGGGGCATTTCGGAATCAACTGAAATTTTGGGAATAAGCCTTTTTCGTGGATATGTACTGAAAAATGTCATAAAAAGAGGATGCTAGGATCACGAAATCCTCCTTTAAGTTGCAAGTTGCATATGGCCTTATCTGCTATTCTTGCCATATGTCCAAGTATGGAATTTGAAAAAAAAAATCCTTCCGCCCAAAGATTTCCCTTTAAAAGAAATAATAAATGCAATGCACTAGTCGTTCATATACCGTAACCACTCGGGTATAAGCCCACCTTCGGCTATAAGCCCACCCCTTATTTTTCAAACCATTCGGGGAACAAGGGTGCACTCGGGTATAAGCCCAGTAGTCATTTTGGCTAAGTTTTTAAATCATATCAATGCTTTTCTTTTACATTTAAGAACAAATATTTAAAAATAGTTAAAAATTAACATTCCATACTTATAATTGAAAAAGATGATAGAAATTACTGATATATTGGACATATATACAAATGGGGAAGATTTTTCTTATTTTTAGATTCAACTACTAGCCCCTCCTCGGTTAAGTGAAATTGCCCATCTAGGGGGGTGGGCATATACCCGAGTGGTTACGGTAATATTTCAAAACAATCTCTCAGCAAACACAAGGTGTTTGAAACGTTAAAGAACAATTTCCCAAAAAGTTGTTTAAAATAACGGTTGGCCTGATGTGGACTTTAGGAAACATTTTAAAATAATAATTTTTTAAATGTTGTCAAACGTTTATGTTAAACTTTAAAATAAAATGTAGGCCCGTTATGTACAACAAAATCGGAAATGTTATTGTAAAATATTATATGAAAACTTTTCATAACCGTTATATAGATTTTACTTATATCTGGTAATCTTTGTGAGTCCTTTCATGTTGCCGCTTTTTGGCACGTATAAAAAAGATTATTTGGGCAAATGCACCAATGAAATTGTTTAAAGTTAGTAGATTTAAACAGAATTGGATTCTGGAGATTGAGATTGAATTTATAAAATGTTTTGAACAATTAGTAATTGGACCAAATTGGGAAAAAAATGAGTAGGTCCTGATGTAAGATTGAGACTGTTAATTGAGAATTTAGTAAATTCTTTAATGATTCAATTGATGAAAACTGTCTGAGCAGACTTGTTGCCAGGTAACCAGAAAATAGTGCTATTTTGCCGGCCTCGAACCCGGTCTCGGACCGAGACCTCGAGACCAGGAGGGCCGAGACCGAGACCAGCAGGTCCGAAACCGAGACCGAGACCAAGACCATGCTTAGCTGGTCTCGAGACCTACAACACTGATAAATAAACATACTTTTTCACTATGAAAATTATTTGCGATGGCGAACCTGGTGAAAAATTATGTTTATTTATGTAGAATACTCAAGAACTCTAGCTTCGAATTTACACACAATAATTTTTTAATTATTAAAGCAGAATTTACTTGATCTCTTTTGCAATGATGCATGCTCAATGACGTTATACTTCCGTTTTCAGAGCATTACGCCGATCAATCGATACAAATTGCTGAGGCAAAAAACAACGTTGCTAGCCTTTTGAATGCATCAACCAATCATTTCCTATCAAATGCATCAATTATTTTGAACTTTCTTGATTAATTATAGCAACTTTTGGTGATGAATTAATTCAAATGCAATAATTATTGACAGTAGTGATAGGCTGTATAAGGGTGTAGTTGCAAACAGATTAGGGTACCAGCTTATTTGATGTCAGCTAACAGCTTGTTGTTCTGTGTAATTTGACACCAATTTTATTGAAATCGGCCAAAAATTGAGACAGTGCCGGCCAATGCGCACTAAATCTAAATTAGCTCTTAAACTTGCATCAAAACATACGATTTGTGTAAAAATTGCATAAATATATAATCCAAGGGACCCCAAATCATGTTTACAAATAATCATTAAAATCCAACAAACAGCAAAGAAAACACCCATAATTGTCAAAATAGTGAAAAATAGGGCAGGGTTCAATTGTTTAAAAATTTGTGTAGCAGTTTTTGGCTAATTAATTCATCATAATCAGGATACTTCCATATACTAAAGCACTATAAAAAGTGCTATACAAATGCAAAATTGGGTAGCAGTTACTTCAAAATGTGGAGCAAACTGCTATGCGATACAGCCGAATTCGAACCCTGAATAGGGGGGTCCCAAGAAATCCCCCTTATGCGTAGTTTTTTGGCCGCACTGTCTCATTTTTCAACCGATTTTTTTTTAAGGTGTCAAAATGCTCAGGAGGATTAGCTGCTTCAATTCAGCTGGTACACTAAGCTTTTTGAAACATCACCCTTTTTTTGGGCTGTACAGCCTATCAAAAAGTATTTTGTGGCATTTAGAATATATCTTTTAAAATTCAATCATTGTTGTCTGTAATTGCTATCGTAGGCATGATCACAAAATGTTCAAGTAGGATATTTCACATGGAAATTATTTTGTTTAAAAAGGTGATTATTTAACTTAAAAAATGAGGGGTCAACCATGTTTGTAGGTCAAAAGTAAGCAAAGTTATGGGTAAATGTCTGTTTTTAAAATTCTGCATTTTCTGCGGCCATCATTGACAATGCCTTACAATGACTTACTGTACAAAGAAGCAAGTAATGCATCATTTTTCACCACAGCGATCCGTTTTACATAAAGGCGATTTTATTTTATGAAATCTAACTATCACTGCATGATGACTTCTGTATCAAAGATAAAGTACCAGCACTTTTTAGACTACGTCTTTGTAGAGTCCATTGACCTAAAACGAAGTACTGCAAAAATTATTAGAAAGTGAGGTAAAGCTTTCTGGTTCTCATCCCTACATGTAACATGGTCCATACACCATATTAAATATTCTTTCTCTTGGGTTTTTCCTTTTTTTTTTTTTTATTCTTAAATGTTTTTTAAATAGAACTTGAAGCAACAATGGCAGATGAAGATAAAGACCGCTTATTGCCAAACTGAAGAAGGAATTACAAGAGAAGGAAGGCAATTTAAAGCTATCAGCTCAGATAGGAAACAGTCTGCTGCAACAAAATAATGATCTCGAGATCAGATGTGAAGAATTGACACAAGACTACAGCCAGAAAATTGAGGTGAGATGAAACAGATTTACAAAAAAATTATCAAAAAAATGGACCCCGAAAATGGACCTACATTGGCTATTGGGTTTCGCATCACAAAAATAATCTTCGGATTAATTTGATATGCACCCAACAAAGTGGGTGGTCATTTATTTACGCAAGTTTTCAACTTCATTTATTTCCAAAAACATCAAAATACAACAAAAATGACAAAAGATGGAGGAGGTGCAATGCAAAACAAAGGCCTGAAATTATTGCACCCCTTTACATGAAATTACTTATCTTACACACACTTGCATACAAACATGATTGTTGCAAGCAAAAACACCACAAAGACATACATCAATTAAAACAAACATGAATTTAATAAGGGCATTTATTTATAGAACATTTAAAGTACCGGTACCATATTCATTCCATCAACTGCCCCTTTAAGTGCCCACCCAGTGACTTTACAACAAGCAAACTGGTATTATTAACATAACTGCCCCTGACAGTGTCCGAAATAAGGAAAATATGGAGGTTATCCCGAGGATAACTAAAGCATGAATTCTGCTTGTCCTCAATACATTTTGGTTGTCCCCAAAATGTGTCATACTTAATAACTTATGGAGGTAAAATATATTGGTTGTCCAGGGGATAAGTACATAGCTCAATATGGTTGTCCCCAGTGATTTTTGGACAAGAGGATAAGTGCTTATTTCGAACACTGGCCCCTGACCTGCACCCGCTGTGGATCATGGTCTGAAATATGGATGAATATTTTGGGTCATTTTTACGTATTATGTAATTATGCATGTATGTACGTCATCCACCAGTGGAGCTCCTGCGCCCCTCCGCAGAACTTCCGGTAGTGGATGTTCTGCGCTCGGGGGCGCAGAGAATCCACTGTCGGAGTTGCTGCGCCGAAGCAAAATAATAGATTTTCGTATTATAATAACGGTGGATCATTTCTGCGCTCGGGCGCAGAACATCCACTATCGGAGTTGATGCGCCGGTGCAGTCCCTTATATGTAACGGTGGATCATTGTTGCGCTCGGGCGCAGAACATCCACTGTCGGAGTTACTGCGCCGAAGTAAAATAATAGATTTTCGATATAATAACGGTGGATCATTTTCTGCGCCGGGCGCAGAACATCCACTGTCGGAGTTCATGCGCCCGGGCGCAGTCCCTTATATGTAACGGTGGATCATTGCTGCGCTCGGGCGCAGAACCTCCACTGTCGGAGTTACTGCGCGCGGAAGGAAAATAATATATTGTCGTACGATCAGAACGGTGGATCATTTCTGCGCCGGGCGCAGAACATCCACTGTCGGAGTTGATGCGCTTTCGGAAGCAAAATAATACATTTTCTTATTAGGCCTATACAATATGCATGCGTATAATAACTAACATTTTCTTATTATATTAATAAAAAATAATATGCATGCGTATAATAACTAAACTCCGAGAAGTTTATTGCTATTAGTATAACCGAATTGACAGCAAATAATATATTTTCTTATTATAATAATGGTGGATCATTTCTGCGCCGGGCGCAGAACATCCACTATCGGAGTTGATGCGCCAGGCGCAGTCCCTTATATGTAACGGTGGATCATTTCTGCGCTCGGGGCGAGAACATCCACTGTCGGAGTAACTGCGCCGGAAGTAAAATAATAGATTTTCTTATTAGGCCTATATTAATAAATATCCATGCGTATAATAACTAGTATTAGGCCTATTATAATAACTATATAACTCCAAATTGACAGCAAAAAAAATTGCTGCGCTCGGGCGCAGAAAATCCACTGTCGGAGCTTCTGCGCTCGGAAGAGCAAATAAATTATTTTCTTATTTTCTTAATAAAATACAATATGCATGCGTATAATCCACTGTCGGAGTTGATGCGCCCGGGCGCAGTCCCTTATATGTAACGGTGGATCATTGCTGCGCTCGGGCGCAGAACATCCACTGTTGGAGTAACTGCGCTCGGAAGTAAAAAAAAAAGAGTCTAGAGTCTAATATAATATAATATGTTTTTTAGTTTTGCTTTTGTTTTTATTTTCTCATTTTACATTTATTTTCTGTTTTCTTTCATCTATATACATTCTTTTGTCTTTTTTTTTTTTTCCTTTTTTTGCCGTTTACGTTTCCTTGTCTGTATTTTTCATTTAACCGCAAATGCTATTTCAGATAATTCCTATTCAAATATAATTCTGATTGACACATGACCATTTGCAATTCGGCCTTTGTTAGTCAACAGATAAGTAGGTGTAATCCATTGGATTCCCAATAAGCGACATGTATGTACGTCATCCACCAGTGGAGCTCCTGCGCCCCTCCGCAGAACTTCCGGTAGTGGATGTTCTGCGCTCGGGGGCGCAGAGAATCCACTGTCGGAGTTGCTGCGCTCGGAAGTAAAATAATAGATTTTCGTATTATAATAACGGTGGATCATTGCTGCGCGCCGGGCGCAGAACATCCACTGTCGGAGTACCTGCGCCCGGGCGCAATCCCTTATATGTAATGGTGGATCATTGCTGCGCTCGGGCGCAGAGAATCCACTGTCGGAGTTGCTGCGCTCGGAAGTAATATAATAGATTTTCGTATTATAATAACGGTGGATCATTTTCTGCGCCGGCGCAGAACATCCACGGTCGGAGTTCATGCGCCCGGCGCAGTCCCTTATATGTAACGGTGGATCATTGCTGCGCTCGGGAGCAGAACATCCACTGTTGGAGTAACTGCGCTCGGAAGCAATATAATACATTTTCTTATTATAGGGCCTAATACTGGTGGATAATTTCTGCGCTCGGGGGGCGCAGAACATCCACGGTCGGAGTTGATGCGCTCGGAAGCAAAATAATACATAGGCCTATATTAATAAATATACATGCGTATAATAACTAGTATTAAGTGAATTGCTATTAGTATAACCGAAACATCCACTATCGGAGTTGATGCGCTCGGAAGTAAAATAATAGATTTTCTTATTAGGCCTATATTAATAAATATACATGCATATAATAAAAATAAATTATTTTCTTATTTTATTAATAAAATACAATATGCATGCGTATAATAACTAATATTTTCTTATTATTAGGCCTGGCATTTTCGGTAATTTTGTACCGGGTACCCGCCGCAATTTTCAAGCGGTAACGGGTACCTGAAATAAAAAAAAAAAAAAAAAAATTTTTTTTTTTTTTTTTTTTTCGGTTTTGTAGTGTTCTGGACCTAGACCTAAATGCCAGGATCATTCATGGTTGACCTAAAAAAAAAAAAAAAAAATTCAAGATATTTTGTTATTTTTATGAAAATTGATAATTTGTATTCATGTCATAGTCTATTAATGATTTCAAAATGTATTGAATTTGAATGCATTTTGAAATCATTAATAGACTATGACATGAATACAAATTATCAATTTTCATATTAAAAATAACAAAATATCTTGAAATTTTTTTTTTTTTTTTTTTTTTTTTTAGGTCAACCATGAATGATCCTAGCATTTAGGTCTAGGTCCAGGGACACTACAAAACCGAAAAATAAAAACTTAAAAAAAAAAAAAAAAAATTTTTTTTTTTTTTTTTTTTTGATTTTGGTACCCGGGTAGGGTATTTCCTACCCGGGTAATGTAATCTCGGGCGGGTACCCGTTTACCCGACCGAAAATGCCAGCCTTACTTATTATATTAATAAAAAATAATCAAAATAATAGATTTTGGTATTATAATATAACGGTGGATCATTGCTGCGCTCGGCGCAGAACATCCACTGTTGGAGTAACTGCGCTCGGAAGCAATATAATACATTTTCTTATTATAATACTAGTGGATCATTTCTGCGCTTGGGGGGCGCAGAACATCCACGGTCGGAGTTGATGCGCTCGGAAGCAAAATAATACATTTTCTTATTAGGCCTATATTAATAAATATACATGCGTATAATAACTAGTATTAGGCCTATTATAATAACTATAACTCCAAATTGATAGCAAAATAATGCATTTTCTTATTGAAATTATGGCGGATCATTGCTGCGCTCGGGCGCAGAAAATCCACTGTCGGAGCTTCTGCGCTCGGAAGTGAATTGCTATTAGTATAACCGAATTGACAGCAAATAATATATTTTCTTATTATAATAACGGTGGATCATTTCTGCGCTCGGGCGCAGAACATCCACTATCGGAGTTGATGCGCCCGGGCGCAGTCCCTTATATGTAACGGTGGATCATGTTCTGCGCTCGGGGCGCAGAACATCCACTGTCTGAGTAACTGCGCTCGGAAGTAAAATAATAGATTTTCTTATTAGTCCTATATTAATAAATATACATGCGTATAATAAAAATAAATTATTTTCTTATTTTATTAATAAAATACAATATGCATGCGTATAATAACTAATATTTTCTTATTATATTAATAAAAAAAATAATCAAAATAATAGATTTTCTTATTATAATAACGGTGGATCATTGTTGCGCTCGGGCAGAACATCCACTGTTGGAGTAACTGCGCTCGAAGTAAAAAAAAAAAAGAGTCTAGAGTCTAATATAATATAATATGTTTTTTAGTTTTTGTTTTTTTTTGGTTTTTTTTCTCATTTTACATTTATTTTCTGTTTTCTTTCATCTACATTCTTTTCTTCTTTTTGTCTTTTTTTTCTTTCCTTTTTTTTTCGTTTATTTTTCCTTGTCGGTACTTTTCATGTAACCGCAAATGCTATTTCAGATAATTCCTATTCAAATATAATTCTGATTGACACATGACCACTTGCAATTCGGCCTTTGTTAGTCAACAGATAAGTAGGTGTAATCCATTGGATTCCCAAACAAGCGGAGGGGGTCCAAAAATTAGCATAAGCGAAGATCAATGTCAATTTTAAATCCACGGCAGAGGATAATTATGCGCCGTCATTTTGTGGTTAGAGATTAAAGGAACCGATAAACGTGGTTTCATGTCGCCGGCATCTAAACTACACCAAGGCCTACGATATATAGACGAATAAGGAAATCACAAACGCTATTTTCTTATTATGTTAATAAAATATAATATACATGCGTATAATAAGTTAACTCCGAGAAGTTTATTGCTATTAGTATATTTATTTTATTTATTCATTGGAACATACACTTTTGTATCAGTGGCACACGCCTAACCAGCGGTGCGTTCAAAAACAACAAATATACATTATATATAAACAAGAAACAAAATTATAACACAATTGAATATATAGTCCTACATACAAAATTATGGCCTTAGTACAAAAATTAAGGGGTACTACACCCTCGATAAATTTGTGTCTATTTTTGCATTTTCTCAAAAACTAATAACACACTGGTAACAAAATTAATGTATATTATAGGGGCAAGGAATCCAATTACTACACCGCTTGTCTTGAGTCATTGAAATTTCAGTGTAATAATTGGATTTCTTGCCCCAATAATATACATAACTTTTTTTACCAGTGTGTTACTATTTTTTGAGAAAAATGCAAAAATAGTCAAAAATTTACCACAGGGGTGTAGTACCCCCTTAAAGGAAAAGAAATTGCCAGTATGAACCTAGACTCGATCCTCCAGTCCTCGAATACTCACGCACGGCCGCTCCACTGTGCTGTATTAGGCAACGTGAAGGATTGTGGGTAAAAAAGGCGCCGCCATTAGAGGCCAGAAGGATTCAGGCTAGTATGAACCCAAGTTGATTTGAAATGGGTCCTTAGCAGGAAGAAACTGGTGGATCATTTCTGCGCTCGGGCGCAGAACATCCACTGTCGGAGTTGATGCGCCCGGGCGCAGTCCCTATATGTAACGGTGGATCATTACTGCGCTCGGGCGCAGAAAATCCACTGTCGGAGCTTCTGCGCTCGAAAGTCAAATAAATTATGTTCTTATTTTATTAATAAAATATAATTATGCATGCGTATAATAACTGACAGCAAAATAATAGAGTTTCTTATTATAATAACGGTGGATCATTGCTGCGCTCGGGCGCAGAACATCCACTGCTTTTTTGGAGTAACTGCGCTCGGAAGTAAAAAAAGAAGTCTAGAGTCTAATATAATATAACTAGCGGGATACCCGCGCTTCGCGCGGGTCCCCGCTAGATGAGTAAATGGGAGCGATCACTAAAACAGGAGGAATTACTGAAAAGGTAGAATCATTGAAAAGGTAAATTTTATTTTTCTAAACCTGTTCCTTCTTGCATTTCCATTTAGCTTCTTTCTTTCTTTTCAGTTTCTTCTACATGGGTCTAGTTTGTTCCCATTAAAAATTGCTATTTAGCTTGGGATTTTCCGTTTCCATGTTATTTATTTATTTAGGCCTAACCGCATTCCCATTATTTTCTGAATCTGTGCTTTCTTACGCTTCCCATTTAGCTTCTTTTTTATGCTGCTTAGCTTGTGATTTCCCGTTTCCATGTTATTTATTTAATTCTGTTTTCATTATTTTGGCTTCATTTTTCTTATAATTTCCTGATTAGTTTTTAATTTTAGCTTTTTTTTTCTTACGCTTCCTGATTAGTTTCTTTCTTTCCTTCTTTATTTTGCTCCCGCTTCATTTAGTAACCCGTATAATACCGTATCTTTTTTGTCTTCCCTTTCTTTTCTTTTTTATTCATTTTATTCTTTCTTTCTTTTCAGTTTCTTCTACATAAATCTATTTTGTTCCAATAGATATATGCTGCTTAGCTTGTGATTTTCCGTTTCCGTGTTATTTATTTATTGAACCCCGTTCCCATGCATTATTTTATAAATCTACCCTGACTTACATTTTGTCCTTTTAGCTTTAGGTTCTTTTTCTATTATTTTGTTCCCATTTTTCATATTTCCTGCTTATTAAGTTATAGCTTGTGATTTCCGCTTGTATTTAATTCTGTTCTCATTATTTTAGCTTCCTTTTTCATGAATTATTTATTTATTTATTTATTCTTTCATTTTTAGGTTCCTTCCTTCCTCCCGTATCCTTACGATTTTTATCATTTTGGTAATCTCTTAACCAAACCCAGTACCCCTTTTTGTCCTACTTTCTTTTCTTTTCTGGCACGGAAAGTTGGCCTATGCCTATGCGTCTTCCTTTTATTTATATAGATTTATTTATTTATTTACTCTAATCCACAACCCTGTACCCATAACCCATCCATAGTAGGCCTACCTTTTCAGTTTTGTCTTACTTTCTTTTCTTTTCTATTTCTCTGGCACGGAAAGTTGGCCTATGCATATGCGCCCCGTGCGTGCGAGTCACATCCCTTGTACGCCAACGCACTACACCAACTCGCTGCCAGTTAGTTACGGTACGCGCTACCACTGAGTTTTGACAATAAAAAAGCCCGGGGAAAAAAAAATCCCGGTTTTAACCATATTTGTTGACCGTTTTGAACCAAATAAAGTGCAATGCATTTCCCGTATATATTCCTCAATCTCCGGACGATTCATAGGCCTAGAATAAATAATGAAATTGTACACTGACTGTCTGCACCCCGGGTCTCCAAGCAGGCACTATCACCATTCTAGACTACCAGACCACTGTTTCCTACGTTACCTTAGTGATGACGCAAAGACCTGATTCACGCGTCGTAGCCTTAATTTCTTGGCTGCCAACCTTGATGCAGTGGCGGAAAATGGGGCGCGTAGCTCTGCGTAGGGAAGAAAAGCTCGTAAGATCATTATTAAATTATGCGCTGTTGTGCATCTAGATAGCCTGAATCATTTCTTGGCCACCTCGCAGTTGGCAGAAAACGGGGCAATGTTGGTCTGCGTATGGTTTTTTAATGGAAATATTATTACGCGGTTCACACTGTCCTTATTACCCACAATACCACTGCGATCGATTTTGCATAGCAACACGACAGTTTTTTATGTTATTCTCTTAGTTACCACCAATTTTTGCAAAAACGAATGTCCGATGGAAAAATGGCAATATGTACCCGATCAATATACCACTAAATCATAGCCGAAAGTCTAGGCAATTCGGAGAACACTCGCGCACAAGATGAGCAACCTTCCTTTTATTTATACTAGCGGTCACCCGTCTTTCGCGGTTCGTAAATAAATGCAATTTTACGAATGCATCACCACCCTCCGAGTTTTATTATGAACAATTTTACCAACTCCCTAATTTGTTACCGATTGATCAGTCGTTTCATTTAATTCATTTTGATCAACTTTTTCTTTGTTATAACCCCCCCCCCCCGTGTTGTCCCCTATCCTCCTTGTTCTTTCCACTGTTCTCCCTTTAGCTCCCTCTTCTCCCTCTTATCCGCTCGGCCTCTTATTTGTCCCTAGTATAAATCATGGTTTTAGTATTTCTTCCTAGTCAACTGCTAAAACATTTGTGAATGTGAATCAGAAAATGTACAATTTATAAGTTAGCATAAGTAGGTCCAATGCTCAAAAAATTTATAACGGCTATTAATTTGTATTTTTGCCATGTTCGAAAAATTTGATGGTCACCCGTGCATCGCGGATTGTTAAATAATTTCGCTAACCCATGGCACCCATGCACTCTTCTCACTCATTTTGATTTTCCGTGTTTATTATTCCCACTTGCTTTAGAGGCAGCGTGTTGATACGCGATGTCGCGAGATGACGCGAACTAAATGATACGCGCTTTTTTATTTGACGCGGCGTGTTGGTACGCGAAGACGCAAGATTTTTATGTTTGACGCGATGTAGTTGTTAGGCAGACATAGTAACTGATGCTCAATATTTTGAGGTCCCTGGATATTTTTTAAAGGTATTTTTGCTCATTTTAGACTTTAATCACTAAGATTGAAAAAAAGTGAGGTGAATATGCAGCGTAACTTCGGTGAATGATTAGGTTTGCAAAAGTGAAATTTGCAGTTGCATCACCACCGCTCGAGTTTTTATCTCGAAAAGTTTTTGCAACTCGGTAATTTGTTATAGATAGATATGTTTTTTTGTTTTGTTTTGGTTTTTTTTTCTTCTCATTTTACATTTATTTTCTATTTTCTTTCATCTTCATTCTTTTCTCCTTTTGTCTTTTTTTTTTCTTTCCTTTTTTTTCCGTTCACGCTTTCCTTGTCGGTACTTTTCATGTAACCGCAAATGCTTTCTCAGATAATTCCTATTCAAATTTAATTCTGATTGACACATGACCACTTGCAATTCGGCCTTTGTTAGTCAACAGATAAGTAGGTGTAATCCATTGGATTCCCAAACAAGCGGAGGGGGTCCAAAAATTAGCATAAGCGAAGATCAATGTCAATTTTAAATCCACGGCAGAGGATAATTATGCGCCGTCATTTTGTGGTTAGAGATTAAAAGAACCGATAAACGTGGTTTCATGTCGCCGGCATCTAGGCTACACCAAGGCCTACGATATATAGACGAAACATAAACGCTATTTTCTTATTATCATACTATAAATAGGGAAATGTTGTATCTATGTATCTATGTATGTATCGCTATAAAGGCTCCGTCAGTTTCGATCCAAATGTCGCCAAATTCATACGGGAGATCGAGGAATATACGGGCGTGTTTAAACTTTATTTGGTTGAAAACGGTCAAGAATTGGCTGCAAAAACAGTGAAAATATGGGTAAAACGGGTTTTTGTTATGAAAATCAGTTACCAGCATACGCGTCACTGCAGCTGGCCGGCAGCGCGTCGGCGCCAAGCGTGCGTAATGCGCGATACGCCAATGCGCGAGTAAGCGGCGCGAGAGCCACGCGACTTAAGCGAGCCAGAGACCAGTGGACATGATAATAGGGAAAGAAGGAAAAATGATAAAGGACAAAATGGTACATGGACGGGTCACGGGATGAAGCGGTACTATAAAGAAAAATTAAATTAAAATGAGGAAAAAAAGACGAGTAATTAGACCAACGGGTTAAAGTAACTAAATGAAACGGGAACGAAACAAAGAAGGAAAGAAACTATTCAGGAAATGTAAGAAAAAAAGAAGCTAAAATAATGAGAACATAATTAAATTAAAAAAACATGGAAACGGGAAATCACAAGCAGCAAATAAAAAAGATGCTAAAAGGGAAATGTAAGAAAGTACAGATTTAGAAAATAATGGGAACTGGGTTAAATAAATAAATAACATGGAAACGAAAAATCACAAGCTAAGCAGAGGAAACTAAAAAAGATAATGTTAGAAGAGACATATTTAGATAAATAAACATGTACCTTTTCAATGATTCTTCCTGTTCAGTAATTTTTCCTGTTATAGTGAACGCTCCCATTTACTCTCCTAGCGGGGACCCGCGCGAAGCGTGGGTATCCCGCTAGTCTTACTATAAATAGGGAAATGTTGTATGTATCTATCTATGTATGCTATAAAGGCTCCGTCAGTTTCGATCCAAATGTCGCCAAATTCATACGGGAGATCGATGAATATACGGGAACGTGTTTAAACTTTATTTGGTTGAAAACGGTCAAGAATTGGCCTCAAAATCAGTGAAAATGTGGTACGTTGCTATGCTGGGTAAACAAAAAGGAGTCAGTTGTCAAGCTAGCCCGCATGCGCGTCATACGGGCGTATCTAATGCCAAGCCGCTAGCGTAAGCGCAGCGATAGCGCCGCTGGTAACGCAAGCACTACGCCATGTCGCAGTAAACGACGAGAGTCGCGCAATGAATGATAATACGGTGAACGACCGACCGAAGGCGTAATAAATACGGGAAAAGATGTGTGTTAAAAAGTACAAACAACATGAAGAGGTAGGCCTACTGTAATTAAAAAAGAAAACAAAATGAGGACAAACAGGTAGGCCCTCACGGTATGTGGGTTAGCCTATAGTTAGTCACAGTAAGAAAATGAAAACGGGAATAAAATAGGCTAAAGAAGGAAAGAATAATAAAATCTAATAAAATTAGATGATTTAAATTAAAAAAGCTATTAAACTGAGGACAGAACTAAATAAATAACATGAAAACGGGAAATCACAAGCTAAGCAGCAAATAAAAAATGAAGTCAACAGGGAAATGTAAGAAAGGACAGACTTAGAAAATAATGGGAACGGGATTGAGTAAATAAAAAACATGGTAACGGAAATTTGCAAGCTTAGCAGCAAAATGTTTTTAAAAGATGGAACAAAATTGGCCCATGTAGAAGAAACTAAAAAGAAAGAAAGAAACTAAAATGGAAACTTAGGCTTAACGAGGGTCAGACTCAAATAAATGAAATTTACCTTTTCAATGATTCTACCTGTTCAGTAATTCCTCACGTTTTATTGAACGCTCCCATTTACTCACCTAGCGGGGACCCGCGCGTAGCGCGGGTGTCCCGCTAGTGTTAATAAAATATAATATGCATGCTAGGGTGCATACGTAGCCCTCATAGTTACCAATTAACTTCTACCTAGTCTTAAAATGTTCCATTGGTTAAAAAAATCCCCCTATGAAATTTAAACGAAAATGAAAGTCGTGTAGGGGTCCCACGGGGAGCCCAAAGTACGGAATCTTCTTCCTTACCTATGTTCATAAGGCAGCTATTTGTAAATGCTTCATTAATGTATTGCAAATGCAATAGCTGCCTTCTCTGTGTTATTTGTATTGATGCTGTGAGTTCACTGGTTATCACTTGTTGAAATAGAATAAAAGGAAAATACATAAAGCAGCTTTTTGGGCTATTAATATGTACAAAATAATAGCTGCCACATGTATTTTAATATGTTTCATGGGAAAAGTGTGTGATTTTAGGCCTATAATTTATATTTTTCACATAAGTGCTGTTCATGAAGTTTTGATTTCCTGTTCATTTCTCTGCAAGTTAACATGGTATTTGACACCACTGGAAGCAACAGAGTCTAGCATGTGACATCAGCCTGTGACCATTCAGCGACACCTAGGCGTGCACTCCTGTGGTCAGGTTGTGTAGGCATCACATTGGTGAAATTATACTCATATGTTCAATGACTTAAAGATTGAGGTCTCAAAGTTGCCTGATGTTTCTCTTTTATTGCGATTTCACAAGTACTTTGAATTACTGCCATAAAAGAGTGATCGGCGTCTTTACTTAGTTGAGCCTTTCCCCATACAGAAAGCACTCGGAAGATGATAGAAGCTTGGCATGCTTGGAGACTTTGGAGAGCTAGTGCTCATGAAACCTTAACCCCCAAATTAGGCCTTCAAAAGATGATCATCAAGAGTTTGTGGAATATGTCTTCTATTTTTAGGTGGCAAGGACAAAGTGAACTTGAGGCTACCCAGAGCCCCGCCCGAGCACTGCACAAAGCAAAGCATGTTTAATGGCCAAGCTTCTATGATGCCATAAAGATCCATCTGGTGGAATCTCAAACTTCCCCAAGGAATAATTACAACAAGACAACAATTGCCAAGAGTGAGGGACTTAGTGATATTTGCTACCCTTATCTATAGCAGCTTGTGGTGGTTTACACAATGTACATGCAAGTCTGCTGGCAATGCACCATGGAATGACTTGAAACTGTACCACTGTCTGTTTAAAATGTATGAGGCCGTAGATCCTGTAGTTTCAAGCAGTGAAATCAGAGCTTTCCAAAGGCATCTCTGCACCTCAATACAGAGATGGTACCACATGCACTCTTCAGTAGTGTTGTACCGAAAGAGGAGAAACAAGCACTAGCTGTCAGACTCTTGGCTGTTAGGCCTCAGGAAGTAATGCATTTTCAAAGTGATCATTATGGTACTGGATTTGGGAAGCCCAAATTCCCGGCCCAAATTTCCCAAATGCATAGACCAGTGTACTACCCTTGCTGATAAGTTTTACAAAGTAGACCATGAGTTTCTCACAGAGAATGTTAAAAGCTGGCCTAACTTTGCTGCATACCAAGCATCTGCTCATATTGTTGATACTTTGAATGTGATAAACAAGACTTATGTCAAACCTTCGGAAGCGGAAATCTGAAGAGAAATACATGTATGACATTAAAATATCAAACATGCAAAAGCAAGCAGGTATTTAAAGCTTCCTTTTTAAAGTTAGTGTTCAGCAGCATAGTTAGTACCATTTCTGACATTGTTCTGCCTTTGGGCGTAAAGTTCTGTGACTTCAGCATAAATTCATGTAGTTGTTTTGCCATATATTACTGTGTACATGAAGCTCCAGTGAAATATAGCATAAGGCAGCTATTGGTAACTATGTACTTTATATTGCCCAAAGCTGCTCTGCATTTAATTTTGTGAATTAGGACTCTGAAAAACTCTCAGAAACTATGGACAAGGTAGTTATGCAGAATGAATCATAAAGCAGCTATCATTTTCTACATAAATATATTGCATTCCAAATAGCTGCCTTTTGCGTTTAGTGCTACAGTAGCAAAATACTTTTGAACGGCCTGTGGGACCCCTAGACAATGATCGATTTCAACCAAATTTCACATGAGGGGTTCTTTTAGGAAGTGGAACACTATAGGGGTAGGTAGAAGTTCAATGCTTACATTTTTGAAAATTAGGGGGCTACGTATGCACCCTAATGCATGCGTATAATAACTAAACTCCGAGAAGTTTATTGCTATTAGTATAACCGAATTGACAGCAAAATAATAGATTTTCTTATTATAATAACGGTGGATCATTGCTGCGCTCGGGCGCAGAACATCCACTGTCGGAGTTGATGCGCTCGGAAGCAAAATAATAGATTTTCTTATTATAATAATTAGGGGTTCATTCATAGGATTGAGGGCATGATCGCTGTTTATGCCCGAGGCGTGAACCGAGGGCATAAACAGCGATCATGCCCGAAATCCTATGAATGAACCCCGTTCATACATACCCAACATTCTTAGCAATTCAATACAGATGAAAATAATAAGGGTTTACAAGTTTAAATAACATTTCCATACCGTTTTCCTTCATAAATTGGAAGAAAATGAGTAGGCCTACTTGCAGGAAGCAGCTCGACTCATGAGGTCAACGGCCGGGAGTCAACGCGTAATACGCGTCATCTTTTGCGCTCCGCGTGAGTGGGCGCGGTGACATTCGCGTGTACGCAACACTAGCAAATCGTGGATTGTGTTAATTGGGTTCCAACGCTGCGTGACGCAGCTTGTTTATGCCCTGCGTACTGGTCATAAACGGTATTTATGACCAGCAAAAAAAGGCGCAAATCCAATCAGAAACGTCGTTATATCGTGAGTATGTATGAACGGTGGATCATTGATGCGCTCGGGCGCAGAACATCCACTGTCGGAGTTGCCATGCGCCCGGGCGCAGTCCCTTATATGTAACAGTGGATCATTGCTGCGCTCGGGCGCAGAACATGATCCACTGTTGGAGTAACTGCGCTCAGAAGTAAAAAAAAAAGAGTCTAGAGTCTAATATAATATAATATGTTTTTTTTTCTCATTTTACATTTATTTTCTGTTTTCTTTCATCTTCATTCTTTTCTTCTTTTGTCTTTTTTTCTTTCCCTTTTTTCCGTTCACGCTTCCTTGTCGGTACTTTTCATGTAACCGCAATTGCTATCTCAGATAATTCCTAGTCAAATATAATTCTGATTGACACATGACCACTTGCAATTCGGCCTTTGTTAGTCAACAGATAAGTAGGTGTAATCCATTGGATTCCCAAACAAGCGGAGGGGGTCCAAAAATTAGCATAACCGAAGATCAATGTCAAATTTAAATCCACGGCACACAAAACATTCAGAACAATACAGAACAATATCAATGAGGATAATTATGCGCCGTCATTTTGTGGTTATAGATTAAAGGAACCAATAAACGTGGTTTCATGTCGCCGGTATCTAGGCTACACCTAGACTATGCCATAGTCGAATTTTATTAAAAATATGTTATTATTAGTCATGATGAACCCATTTCGTTGAACTCAAAATTATACTGATGTTTATTAAAATTAAGAGTTAAAAATATCAGACGATTAGTGACAATAAAAGTAATTGAATGCAACATTATCTTGCATAATTATAACGGCTCACTTTAATACTGAACAATTCTGATTTTGGAATCTACCAGTTTATTGATAGCGAACCCCGAAATTTCGACTATGAACTTTGAATTGTAAGCGACCAATCACAAGGCAGATCCATTTAAAGATGCATTATTACATCATGGACAATTTTAGTTAGGCCAGAAATTGGCCTAACTCTCCATAGAGTCCCGTGTTAAAAATCTTAACCGCAAGGCAATGTCAGTAGTCCACTTGGGAAGCTAACAAACAGAGGGAGTAGGGTGACTGATCAGATGTGAAAATCTATCAATTGTGCACACATTAATTAAATCAGAGTTTTAAGCTTAAATACAATATCCAGAGTATGCACAATGGGCAAGTGGACTACGGGGTAGTCTAGGCTACACCAAGGCCTACGATATATACCCGAATAAGGAAATCACAAACGCACACTCGGAATCAACTTAAATTTTGGGAATAACCTACTTTGTGGATATCTATTGAAAAATTCATAAAAAGAGGATGCTAGGATCACGAAATCCTCCTTTAATTGTTTTTGTGACATAATTGTGCATTCTACTTTTAATTGTGTTTTATTCCTTTTTGTATATAATTATGTATGTTGTTGTTTTGAACGCATCGCTCGTTAAATAAATAAATAATAAAATAAATAAATAAATACATATTTAATTAATTAATTAATTAATTAATTAATTAATTAATTAATTAATTAATTAATTAATTAATTAATTAATTAATTTAATTAATTTAATTAATTTAATAATAAATTAATTAATTAATTAATTAATTAATTAATTTAATTAATTAATTAATTAATTAATTAATTAATTAATTAATTAACTATAACTCCGTTTAGTGGATTATCTGCGCTCGAGCGTAGTATTTTAATATTAAGAAAATAATGATGTTATTTTACTTCCGAGCGAGAAGCTCCAACACTGGATTATCTGCGCCGAGCGCAGAAATAATCCGCCACTATTTTGCCCCAAAATAAATATTTTCTCAATCACACTTTGACAACAAACTTTTTTTAAAAAGCAACCTGGAATGTTCTTGACAATATATTAGGAATAAACATGACAAAAAAACCCTCGAATACACACCAATATATTTGGAACAAGAAAATCAATATATAATTATTGTAATGATAATGTCAATACATTCGGAGTTATAGTTATTATACGCATGCCTAGGCCTATATATTATTTTGTTTCCGAGCGCAGTTATTTTGGTTATTTCCAAAAAAACAACAACAAAATGGCCGACCCTACTTTCTTTTTTCGTCGCGGCCTTATCGGTTCCTTTTATCTATTAACCACAAAATGACACCTACTTATCTGGTGACTAACAAAGGCCGAATTGCAAGTGGTCATGTGTCAATCAGAATTATATTTGAATAGGAATTATTTGCGGTTACATGAGGACAAGGAAACGTGAACGAAAAAAAAAGATGAAGAAAAAAGAATGAAGAAGAAAGAAAACAGTAAAGAAATGAAACTTGTAAGACCTATAGACCTAATAGTAATAAACTTCTCCGTAGCGCTAATATAAATAATTTATTTAGCTTCCGAGCGCATCAACTCCGACAGTGGATTCTTTGCGCTCGAACGCAGCAATGATCCACCGTTATTTTAATAAGAAAATCCATTATTTTGCTTCCGAGCGAGTTACTCCAACAGTGGATGTTCTGCGCTCGAGCGCAGCAATGATCCACTATTACATATAAGGGACTGCGCCCGGCGCATCAACTCCGACAGTGGATGTTCTGCGCTCGAGCGCAGCAATGATCCACCGTTATTATAATAAGAAAATCTATTATTTTGCTGTCAATTCGGTTATACTAATAGCAATAAACTTCTCGGAGTTTAGTTATTATACGCATGCATATTATTTTTTATTAATATAATAAGAAAATATTAGTTATTATACGCATGCATGTTGTATTTTATTAATAAAATAAGAAAATAATTTATTTGACTTCCGAGCGCAGAAGCTCCGACAGTGGATTCTCTGCGCCTATTATAAAAGGCCTAATACTAGTTATCATACGCATGCATATTTATTAATATAGGCCTAATAAAAAATGTATTATTTTGCTTCCGAGCGATCAACTCCGATAGTGGATTCTCTATGCCCGAGCGCAGCAATGATCCACCGTTATTATAATAAGAAAATCTATTATTTTGCTGCCAATTCGGTTATACTAATAACAATAAACTTCTCGGAGTTTAGTTATTATACGCATGCATAATTATATTTTATTAATAAAATAAGAAAATAATTTATTTGACTTCCGAGCGCAGAAGCTCCGACAGTAGATTTTCTGCCTTGAGCGCTTAACAATGATCCGCCGTAATTTCAATAAGAAAATGTATTATTTTGCTTTCAATTTGGAGTTATAATAGGCCTAATACTAGTTATTATACGCATGTATATTTATTAATATAGGCCTAATAAGAAAATGTATTAGGGCTATTTCATTATAAATGACAACATTGAGTCCCAAAAGGGGTCAAAATTCAAACTCATTTATTTCATGCAAATTCATTATCATTTCAAATTTCAGATGGTGTGTCAATAATTCTCAAAATATTAGAGCGTCAAACCCTCAGGAACCATTAAAAAATTAAATTGAATTTTTGCTGTGTAAAACATAGCTGCCGCCTGAGGGGACATTTTTTTAAACAATTTAATACACAACTTTGAAAGAGTATATGTAACCAACATTGGGTTCATACTTATTCATATTTAGTCTGTAATAATTGTTGTATGTTCCTTTACACTTCAGTGTCTTAAATATGCCAGTTTCAATATAAAACAATTAGTAAATTGATACTAATCCAGATAAATGGTGCAAAATTACTACATATTTTTAAGGATAAACTTTATCTTCACATGAAAAATTCATGAAATAGTCATTTTGTCCTGCCCAATAGCTACACTGATGCATAAGTTAGTATTCTGCGTCAATCTGTTGTACTAGTCATGGAAAACCTAAAATAACAGACCCCTCCTGTGTCATTTGTTCTGGATAGGACACATTTTTTAACACATAATAAAGCATACTTTAACTTTAGAAATAGCTGCATTAACAAGAAACTATCAATATTATTGCATAAAAGATCCCCAGCATTTAAAATCCACTACAAACAGGGTTAATATTCTGGTTAAATTAGGAATATTGCAATTTTTAGCTAACCAAGTTCAATGCAGAATAATATCATATGTGTTCTCAACAACTGGACAATAATTTGAACACTAAAGTGGTTTGTAAGCATAATTTGCAATCAAATGCAAAAATTTCCTGTAGGTTTGGCTCTTTGAAATTTTTATTTTTAGTTTGTTTACCAATTCATGGAAATGACATAATTGTGCTGGAGAGGACATTTGTTAAATTGCAAACAGAATCGTGGATACAGGCTTGCAAAATGCAACAAATACCAAATCATGTGCCACCTTGGTAGAAGGAAGACCACTCTTCCTCTACAAATTTCACATTCTATGATATAACCCTTCTTATTTCAACAATTAGTAATTAACTTCAGTTCTGGAGAGGACAAATTTTAACGCGGAACTGTGGTATCAAGAACAAGTGGTCTACTGTATGTAAAATAAATGAATTCCTCAATCAGTGCCCTGTCCCATCAATTGGTAATATAACACAGATTATACAGGTAGGGTAAGGGTTTATATTTCCTCTTTAATGTTAACAAAAATGGAGGCATGAATTGGAGAGGACACTCATTTTTTATTTAACGAAAATGCCAATTTTGCAAGAATCTCGAATTTTAACATTTTTGCACCAATTTTCACCATTCAACTTGCATGATGTTCCACACATATCATATTTTCATTGCAACAAGCACATTGCCATAGAATGTACCTAATTTTTCAAAGAATTAATTCAGAATACATGGGCAAAATGAAATGGGACTCCAAAATTGGGTTAAAATGTACCTTTTGGCAATTTTTTATACAAAAAATAGACAGAATTCTGTAAAATGCTCATGTAGCTTGTAGTTTGTGGCATACTTAGAATTAAGTTAATAACACTGCATTATCACCCTAATTATATCAACCAGATATGATAAAAGCCATTTTTGTGAACGTGTCATTTATAATGAAATAGCCCATTATTTTGCTTCCGAGCGCATCAACTCCGACCGTGGATGTTCTGCGCCCCCGAGCGCAGAAATGATCCACCAGTATTATAATAAGAAAATGTATTATATTGCTTCCGGCGCAGTTACTCCAACAGTGGATGTTCTGCGCCCGAGCGCAGCAATGATCCACCGTTACATATAAGGGACTGCGCCCGGGCGCATGAACTCCGATCGTGGATGTTCTGCGCCCGGCGCAGAAATGATCCACCGTTATTATAATACGAAAATCTATTATTTTACTTCCGAGCGCAGCAACTCCGACAGTGGATTCTCTGCGCTCGAGCGCAGCAATGATCCACCGTTACATATAAGGGACTGCGCCCGGGCGCATGAACTCCGACAGTGGATGTTCTGCGCCCGAGCGCAGAAATGATCCATCGTTATTATAATAAGAAAATCTATTATTTTGCGTCCGAGCGCAGTTACTCCGACAGTGGATGTTCTGCGCCCGAGCGCAGCAATGATCCACCGTTACCTATAAGGGACTGCGCCCGAGCGCAGCAACTCCGACAGTGGATTCTCTGCGCCTCGAAGCGCAGAACATCCACTACCGGAAGTTCTGCGGAGGGGCGCAGGAGCTCCACTGGTGGATGACGTACATAACTCAATTATGTTAACGAATACGATGTGAAAAATAAGTGCCCTGCCCATCCAAAATTACTTTGGGCGGTTAATGGAATGAATACAGTACACAATATTAATTTCTTTGAGTCTAATTTCTTTGATATTTCTTTAACCACTTTTTCCTGACCAGATTAATGGCATTATTAAATTTGACACTTCTGCCGAATTGTTGTTAACTTTCTTAGTTGGCATCGCTTATAAATATTTAACAATATGACAGACACAACATTTAAGAGGAAAAATTTTATATTAATGAAATGCACTTGTACAATGCAAAACCAGCAATAGTCACTGACAATCATTCTTGACCATTCTTTAAATTTGCAGGCTCTGGAACAGGAAAAGCATAGCCTCCAAATGCGCCTCTCCTCTAAAGATAACATGGAGAAGAATCAAGAGAATGAACTTGAGAATCAACGTGTGCAGCTATTAAGAGAAGCAGAACAGCAGAGAGAACACGAGCTGGTCAAGCATACACGCATTGTCCAGCAGCTACAGACAAAGCTAGACGCTCAACAGGCAGATATAGAGATGGCGGGGATCACAGAAGAACAACTCAGAGAAACGGTATGTAAAAACTTGTCATAATGGTACTGCTGTGTGTACATACATAGGACTTGTAGGTAGTGGTTTAAAAGCAACCTATCTTGGTGATGCACTCTCTCTTTCTCCCCTCTTTTCCAATGTAAAATGAAAGACCAGGAAAACATGCATTTTTAAAGAGATTGATGGAGAGTTACAAAATAAGTGAGGCAAATATGGGAGCATTATCAAAAGAAAACTGCAGTAATTTTGCTCCAAAAGAATATCCTTTCACACCTTCAAAGAATTAAAATATAGAAACATTTACTTTTAAAATTTACTAAAGCTGCATATATACCTATGAATTGATGTTTTACTTTTACTTTGTCTTAAGGGGGTACTACACCCCTGTGGTAAATTTGTGACTATTTTTGCATTTTTCTCAAAAAATAATAACACACTGGTAACAAAAGTTATACATATTTTTGGGGCAAGGAATCCAATTACTACACTGAAATTTCAGTGACTCAAGCGGTTCAGTATATATGATAGGAAACGAGGTACATGCTAGCGGTACCTTATTTCTTATCATAAATAACGAACCACTTGTCTTGGGTCACTGAAATTCCAGTGTAGTAATTGGATTCCTTGCCCCTATAATATACATAAGTTTTGTTACCACTGTGTTATTAGTTTTTGAGAAAATGCAAAAATAGACACTTTTATCGAGGGGTGTAGTACCCCTTAAGAAGTGACATAAAATCATTACCTAAAGTTCTTCAAATAATTACAAAAAGTTAAATTTCACTTTTGTAATTAGATTAAAGAGTAAGTAATTGACATTTGAGGCCGCCACATTGAGGTCACCATGGGCCGCATACACAGATCTCTGGTTGGCTATCCCTGAACTACATGAACTTTAAAAGGTATTATTTGATTTTGTGTTTTGTTGATTTTTTTCTTCTACTTACTTTTGACTCTTATTGTTTTGTCTTGTTTTATTTTTCAGACTTTAAAGCAGGAAGAAATGCTGAAGTGTGCTCATGACAAACTGAGTACACTAGAAGGTGTATTACCAGTTGATGATAATGAGGAATTGATGACGCTGAGACAAACTTGCAACATACTCAAATCTGAAAAGGTATGACCACCCACTTGCTACCTAGTGTTGGCTTATAGCAAATGTTCTGTTGGAAACTAAATTGCACTCAAACTGACCAAATTATTCAAATGCAAACTAAATTTGTGTGCAGTGAAGAAATATTTATCTGCTTCGATTATAACTGGTTTCATTTTAGTCTTGGACAGCAAATGGTTAAATTGGTATGTTTTAGCTCTCAAGAGAAATGTACCAATGGTTCAGGTTAACACTACTAGAACAGTACCTAATCAGAACAGAGGTAGGGCCTACTAAAAAAATATGCTATATTTCTTATCGTACCCTGTATATTGTGCATGTATTTCATGTATTTTCATGAGTTCACTGATTGGTTTATATTATTTCTCTCAACAAGGAAAGTGCAGATTAAACTCCCACCTTATGAGCTCAGGTCTTTTGAAATGAGATATCAAATTATCAGGTTATCAGCCCAAAATGCTTTTTAATATGTCACTGACTTACAGAACCCCCGGGACGGAACCAGAACCAAATGTACCAGTAGCAGTGGTCAACGATTAAAGATTTCTTTTCTTGAGCGAGAATTTGCTGATGATCAATGATAATCCCTTACAGCTCTAAAGTAAAATACCAACAATTAATGATATGATCCAACATCTTGGATCTTAAAAGAGATAAACAAATTTGCCAACACATTTAAAAAAAAATACATCTTGATTTTTGAACTATGGACTTTAAATTTATTAGGATTACTTAGAAATGGAACTGAAAAAAGTTGAAGACAAGCTGGAACAGATGTCATTCCTGATGGATACCAAGGACCAACGTGTTGAAGCAATGACAAAGGAGGTAGAGGAGGAACGTCATCAAGCTATCTCAAACTTCAATGCTCTGGAGGTAGGTTGACACATAGCAAGAGGCTGTTTACATTGCTGCTGAAAATTGAACTTGATTACATGTTGGAAATATTTAACCCTATATTACTTGATATAGTTGTGTATATGTTTACTGGATCTGGATGGCTTCATCTACATACTGTTTTTTTAACAAATTAGGTTCAAGCTAATGCTTTTCTGAAACCTAAGACATCCTATAAATGTATACATGTTATTCCAGTGCTCCCTGCGTGTGTGACTATAATTTTCAAATTAATTGGCTTAATCATTTGCTTAATAAAGCTTGGATACATGTTAAAAATGTCATTTTTTTTATTCCATTTTTGTTTTTCAGAAATGTAGAGAAACAGTAACTGATTTACAGGTTCAGTTGGATGTTGCTAGGATGGAGACCATGGGACATGAAAAGAAAGGCAACTCTCTATTTGCTGAGGTGAGACCAATAAATAGCAAAGCTGATGAAATATTAGCAGAAGTAACCCATTCAGATTACATTGCCTTTCTTGCTTACTATTGCTCAGATGTTATCTTGTTTGATTTTATCCATAAAGTGAACATCAGTTATTGGTAACTGTAAGATAATGTTACACTTTATCAAGTTTGTTGCAGCGGGATATTTAGTTTTTAAAGGTGCCCAGTCTGTCAGAATAGATAGGCGTAAGTACAATTAATAAGAAGTTACTCTGAAATGGAGCCTTCCAATTACAGTTAGTCTTAAATGAAGCTTATCAAGTACAGTTAACCTGAAATGGAGCACAGTTAGCCTGAAATGGAGCCTTCCAATTACACTAAATCTTAAATGAAGCTTACCAAGCACAGTTAACCTGAAATGAAGCCTTCCAATTCCAAGCACAAATACTCTGATATGGAGGCTTTCAATAACAGTTAATCTTAAATCAAGCTTACCAAGCACAGTAAACCTGAAATGAAGCCTTCCAATTCCAAACACATTTACTCTGAAATGGAGCCTTTCAATTACAGTTAATCTTAAATCACGCTTACCAAACACAGTAAAACTGAAATGAAGCCTTCCAATTCCAAACACATTTACTCTGAAATGGAGCCTTTCAATTAAATCTTAAATCAAGCTTACCAAGCACAATTAACCTGAAATGGAGCCTTCCAAGTACACTAAATCTTAAATGAAGCTTACCAAGTGCAGTTAACATGAAATGAAGCCTTCCAATTCCAAGCACAAAATACTCTGATATGAAGCCTTTCAAACACAATAATTCGGAAGTGAAGCCACATGATGTATTGTTTTCTCATTCGCCATTGAAATTATCAAGTATGGCTTCAGTGTCATAGATGTTTTCCCTGATTCAGGGATATGTGGCCATGCCTTACACTCACAGAATGACAATATAAGTATTGTGTAGAAAATGGTTTGAATTTACAACCAGACATTTTCTAACAAAAGTGCTCAATAACTTTTATAAAATTGAGAGCAATTAAGACTTTTAAAATGATATTTTACCCTTTATTGTTAGGTTGAAGATCGCCGCAAACAACTGGAGAAAAAAGTAATCTCCATGAAAACAAAGTTGGATGCCTCACAGCAGCAGCTTACTCTTAAGAAGCAACAACTGTCAAAACTCAAGGTAATAATGAATGAATGTGAAATTATATCCTGAAGTGCATTTCAATTCATAACAATGATACACCTAGATTGCATACCAGGCTGATTGAACCAAAAGATCTATATTTCATGTACATAAAACCATATGAATTATGTAAGTTTATTCAAAATACCATACTTGTCCTGAATATTCTGATGTTACTTCATACATCAAGTCTGCACACTGAATCAAGTTACCTAGCTCTCTTTTCTTTTCCTTATTTTTTTGAATCGGTGTATGGAAGTGTTCCAGTACATATATTCATAAAGTGCAGACTATGTCAATAAATTCATAAGAATCTATTTAAATTTCATGTTCCAGACACAACAAATTAGAGATGATAAAAACCACATTTGTACCACATTAATATCACAATGTGCATATAATAATTTCAACTTAATAACAAGTATGTGTAATAATTTTGATACAGTACCAGATAGCCGGGCTACTTGAGATGGGTGGAGGTAGAGCTGATGCCGCTCAGTTGGAGAGATTAGAACAGGCTCTGAACCAGAGAAATGGAGAAATACAAATTCTTAACAGCAAAATTGCTCAGATGGAACAGAAACAGGTAAAACAATTTAAAGTACATTTTTACTTTATATTAGTATATTGTATGTCAATCCTGTATTATTGAAAACTTTGGCTAACAAATGTTGTAGTACATTTAGAGCAAAATGAGAGTATTTTGAATGAATTTTGGAGCAGTTACATTTCAGAATAGAAGTGGTCAGCCTTCTTTACTTACATGTAATATTAGAGACAATGACATTTCCTTGCATGGCCACATTTTCTATATTGGTCGTCTTTTTTAGTTCTATATATTACCAATTCCCTTCTTACTTCACAAGCTCCCCATACAGGGACAAGATATTCAATTGTCCACATCATTAATCTTAATTAGAAATTCCAATGCAATTAGTCGAGATTAGATTGGAAAGTTTCATTTCTCTTGACCCAGTGGCTGACAGTAAATTTGTCACTTGATTGTTGGGAGTGGCCTTCTTTTACTTGATCTTTATCTTCAAATCTGTTTCTTGTCTTTCCATATAGGCCTGCATGCTTATATAGGCTTTTTGGCCTGGCTTGAGTATTTTGTTTGAGCCTGGTCCTACCAGAACTCAAGTGCATCTCCACATGGAGCAACCATTTATTTGTAATATTTGTAGATGCGCAATAGCATATTCCCAGCATAAGTCGAAATATTGCGAGTTGCAGGTGTTACAAATGTTTAGGTAACTGCCCTGCCCCTGTTTGGGTCTTGCCTATTGTGTTCAACGTAATAAACCGTAAGTCATGTCCATTCCTAATTCCATGTGAATGAACACTTGCCTCTTATACAGAATGTGAGTGTAGACAAACATTTGGATGCTTTCTGCAAGAAGTTTACTGGAACGGGACAACAACAAAGTGGAGGGGCTCAAGTAGATTCTGATTTAATGGACCTCGTTAAGCTGAAGCTCAAAGAAGCAAAGTAAGTTTTTGTTCAGTCTTTGGTGGATCTACGCCAGTGTTGTAATGACTGGAGTTATTGACTTCGACTGGAGTCATTGACTTCGACTTGGGTTGACTCAAGTTGCTTTTTCTGGCGACTTGACTTGACTCAAACGAAATAGTAAATGACTTGACTCAACCACCCATTGACTTGCTTTGTGACAAGAACCAAGGTTGACTTGTTACAACACTGCTCTTCGTCCACATGGCACGTTTTGTGTTGATGTACATGTAGCATGTGGTCTAGGAAATTTGGTTTGTTATTGACTAATTGAATCGTGTCATGAAATATCAGTACCTCATTGACTGAACAAGCCATGTAGCATTGCATGACCCTGGCATGACCTAGTTTTTTTCACATGATAAATGGTATGTCCATTGGCAAGTACCAAAGACCTTGCCAAGAACTGCAACTGCATGCAACTTAATTTAAGTTGGTGTTTCCATATTGGTATGAATACATGCTGTATCAAAATGATTAGTACACATCAGTTCCCAGTGATTATAGATACATGTATATGTAATTAAAAGTCCTAAAATGGTAATTTTGGGTTATATCAAGAGGATCCAATGTTACATTTCAAAAAGGCAGGCCTTTCAATCAATATCAGGGATGTAAATCTTCCAGAACTTTTTTAGGAGGGGATGATAACTTGCAGCCTATTCCTCAGCCACTTGTCCAAGAACCAGATGGATTTTCAGGAAAAGGATATGTTGCCCATTTACATTCCTGCAATATCAAACTGATGGGTACCAAATATTTTGATTCAGTTCGTAGTACGTCCTTTGTAGGGATCTATGGGATGTGTATAACTTTATAAATTATAATCTAAACCTGATTAAACTTTGAAAATAAATTGTTTCATATTTTGTAGAACTTTTCATAACTGCAGAACGGCAACCGTCATGATTAGTTTCTTTAAAATCATTTTTCATAGAGTCTATACAATAATTTCCATTCGATTGGTTTTGCATAAAATGTCTGAAAACACAACTCCTACAGATTTGGAAAGACCATGAAGCAGAACCTATGTTATGCCCCATATTATTAACTTACATTCTCAAGTTGACTTAATTTGTTATCTTTGTCCATTTATAGTGATAAAAATGAGAAGTTAACAGCAGAGCTGAAGACAGAGAGATTGCAAGAAATGATGAGCAAGGACAGCCTACTTAGAGCTGAAAGACGTCTCTATCAGGCAGAGTCAGAGGCAGACAGGTTGCGTGCAGCTAACATTAAATTGAATCTGAAATTGGATGAATTAAGGAGCAAATACAATATCCCAGGTAAGGAAGATATTTAGTGGTTTATTTCCACTTTTCAGCCCTGTAAATATATGTTATCTGCAGAGGCAAAACATTTCCACAAAGCTAGTAAAGGAGAGGCTACAGAATTAGAGAAGGAGAACTGGGACTCCCTATACAGCAACATACAATCGCGCCGTCGGCTATGGAGAGAAAATTGGGGGTATTCAGGTCCTTTCCGACGGTGCGCGGAGACGAACGAAAACAATTCTGCATCTCATCTGAAGCGTCTTGGTACTTAACAACTTGGTCTCGAATGCGGCTCTTAGTCATATGCGCCCATCATCCATGTGGCGCTTGAATGACAATAAATGCCTCAAGCGCATTCCGAAGGAATCCGAATACCCGCAATTTTTGCTCCATGCCTATATCAAGATGGCTGTCGAGTCCCGATTCTCCTTCTCTAATTCTCTGGGAGAGGCTTAGATGCCAGTATTGTGGTTCTGTCAACTGGTTGTGCCAGTATTCTTCCAACTTTTTCGTCATCCCAGATAGGAGGGTATGAAAAACTAGTGCTAGAAATTAGACATACCAGTACAGAATTTAACAGCCTTGTGATTTATCTTTGGAAAATTTGTTTTGGGAAATTTAGACCTGATCACAAAATTAACTTGTCAATTGTTAGAGATCTATGCAACTTTTGCACTTTGGAATGTTCTGGTTTTTGTAGTATCCATTCTAATGATGGTTTAATTTGCATTTTTATAGATCCTGAAGCTGTCCGACAGAAAGCACCCCAGTACTACATAGAGAAGATCCCTCTTCCAACAGATGAGCCAGAGGAGAAGCCAACGGAATCATCAGAACCAGCGGAAACAACAGCCGCAGCATTTGATGAAGCATTAGCAACAGTAGAACCACAAGTGGTTGTTACAGCAGCTGATGACATTACACAAAGCTCTCAGACAAAGTCTTCTCCAGATGCTGAAACAGTCTTTGATTATTCACCAGCTGAAATTGCGGCATCATCTAGTACCTCTGGACTAGCAAGAGACATTCAGCAGCAACCATTTAGAGACCTTTTAACTGTAGATGGTGCAATCCCAAAGCTCAGGAGAACATCCAAGAAATCAGTGAGCATGAATGAAACTGTGTCCACTATAGCAACAACAGGAGAGGTGCTTGAAATGACTAATCTGAAAACGGGTGATGAAAAGTCTAGTGTCTTGAAACGCAGAACGGGAGATGAGGAGGGAGACCCGGAGAATACAGGTCCAGAACAGGGAGGTGGAGGAAAACGTAAACCTAAGGGTCGCAAATGTCATAATGTCACTTATATGGGTTCAGAGCCTAAAAATGATTGCAAACAGCAGTGAATGTTGTTGTGGGATTGGATGGATCTTTTGTTGAATCTATTTGTGAATACTAGTCAGTTGGGATCATTTACCAGTTGAAATGACATGAAAAGGTCATTATTTCTTTAGGTTTTCCCTGTGGCAGTACGCAGGAATTCAAATTAACTAAAGGGCCATAGTATTTTATCAGGTCTTTTTTTTTTGAGATTTTTTAATTAAAGGCCTAATCATCATCAAAATCATCATTATTCATCAAAATTCAGATTATGGCACCTTTGCTAGCATCATAGATGTTGCTTACATAGCCTGCTGGTGGTTGATCCGAAAGTGTGTATAAGACAAAATGAGACATTTTACATGAATCTGTAATTTCTCTACTTAGAGCAATTAGCAACATATATTCAAATGCGGTTTCAATACTGCGCTGTTTTCCTCATATTTTGTGTTAAATGTTAAAAGTGCTAACATTAACATCTTTTTTAGTCATGAGCTTTTTGCAACTATAATTGTGAGTCACACTTGAGTTATATCAATAACATATTCTCTGTAATTATTAAATTCAACCAATCTGTCAAAATACCTTTAAGTACTCGAACAGTACTTTGGAATATATGATCACTGATTTCACAATATCCATGTGTGTGGCCAATGTCATCAACTTTTTACGGTATTTGTAGCAATTCCGTATTGTTCGTGGAGCACTGCAGCACTGCCAGATGGTACTAGCAATGTTTTTAATAGGAATTATCCTGGAAGTTATTGTAAAGTCCTAGTTAATGCCCCCATTTTGGAAAATGCAATGCCCTGGGTGTTAATTAGAGAGAAAATGGGGAGTCCATTCTTATTATTATCTTAATCATTTTCCACTTTTTTCTATATTTTGTAAATGTTTGCAAATATATAAATATAGCATATCTTAAGGGATCTAAAATGAGCGTTTATTATGTTTCTACAGTATTTTTGTGGGACATGAGAGCACCTCAGACCTATCGAATTGCATTCTGAATACTGAAGCATGTCTTTCTGATATCAAATAATTTTCATTTTTGAAAATCACAATATAATACAAATTTTATGACAAATTATAAAAATTTGATATTTGTCAAATTTTTGATATATAACAGTCCTCGGTAAATTATATAAATCTAATGACATATTCTTAAAGTGTATGTAGCAGGAGGAAAAGTCGACGGTCAATTGAAAATTTTGACCTTTCATATTGAAGATATGGATTTTTTCCCCAAAAGACCTAATTTTTTTTGGTGTTTTGGGAAAAAAATCCATATCTTCAATAATGAAAGGTCAAATTTTTCAATTGATCGTCGGCTTTTCATCCCACCTACATACACTTTAAGTATAAATCATCAGATTTATAAAGTTTACTTCAAGTACTGTTAAATATCAAAAATATCAATTTTAATGATTTGCCATAAAATGTGTATTAAATTGCTAATTTCAAAAAATCAAAATTATTTGATATCAGAATGACATTCTTCGTATTCAGAATGCAATTCGATATGTCTAATGTGCTCTAATGTCCCACAATAAATACTGTCCAAACGTTCATACCCCAGCCCTTAAGTATAACCATATTTTGTTTAATAATTGATGTCTGTGATATCTATATAACTCATACAAAGATTCTTATCATTTGGTTGGTCAATTACTATTGATTATTTTTGCCATTTTTAGAAAGACTATTGCATGATAATACTTATAGACTAACATTTAACAATATTAATATTTGGTTCATATTCAGCTGCTAAAACAACTATGTTGAGTTTTCCAAAATCTTTAAAAATTAAGATGAAAAAATGTAGGTGTTGCAAATGAAAGTGAATGTTAATATAGTGTGTAGGCCTCTCCTTGAGTCAGTAATTTAGATATTGTTTTTATTGTATCTCAAATTGATGAGAAGTATATAAAAGTATACATTTTCAATTTCAGAAATGAAATGATGCAAGGAATCCAACTAGCATTAACAGATTCTTGCAAAAGTGCAGTTGTTGAGAAAATCTCCAAGTTTGGTTTTACTTTACTGACTCGAGGATGGTATACAGACTATAGTAGTTGTGTGAGCCACACAAGTCATATTCACTTCACTCTTACATAAGATCTCCATAATACTGAATACTACATTTTGCATCAAATTGGAAGGGGTAGATCCTTAATATTAGGAGTTCAATAATTATGTGTGCTGGGGTGAATTATAGTGGGAAAAAATGTGTGAAGCCTCAAAAGATTTTTGGCACATTCAAAAGAGGTGGGGAGCAATTTTGGCAGACCATTTTGAGAATTAACCCTCCCCATGCACATAATTATTGCACAAAGGCCTGCACACAGTGCTTTTTCACTTTGCTATAAGTAGGGATGCCCACTCTCAATACAGTTTCCACTAGAACGATTTTTCATTTACTGTGTGCGTGCACTCGACACACGTATTGTCTATGGAGAAACTGATCGATACAAGAAATCCCAGGCCTGTTAAATGGCGTACATACTTGTTTTTATCCAAATGTAGGCCTATATCAGGGTGTTTCAAGAAATTCCTGATTCCACCAGAAAACATTAACCAAACGCTTTTCCTGTTTGGTCAGTAAATAGAGAGGACCTTCCGCATGAAGAGATCAACTTTTTTAATGAAAAATTTAATGAGATGAGAACTACAACAGGTTGAAGTGACACCATTCCGTGCATCTGGTGTTCAAACGCAATTATCTCCGAATTTGGAGTGAATCAGACAAGCAAACTTACATACTCATAAAATTTAACTATTTATGAAGACAAAATGTGTAGGATGTTAAGAAATTTAAGAATGTTTAAGCCTACCGCTGCCCATCTCAAATCATGCACTTCCCGTGCACTTCTCACTACCATGTCCATTTCATAGGGAGTATAAAACCGGGGACCATCATGGCTTCCATGCACACACAGTGTATTGCTCAATGTAGTAAAGATAACCTTTGAGTTGGAGCAAATTTCTCAAAATTGGTAGTGATTAATGTTACCAAACTTATGCCATGATGAAATATAATAATTTTTGAAGATAAAATGTGCTGACCTTAAAAGATTGAACAATGTTTAAGACTACCGCTCTTCATTTGAAATAATGCACTTATTGTTCATCTCCTCTATGGAGATATTTTCCATGGCGGCCATCTATGATCATGCTTGAGGTTTCACCAAACAAACCATGGGTTTTGAGGTCTTATATTTTTTGTTGTATGTCAACAAAATCGATTAAATTTTCAGGATGATCTTATTTTCATGTTGTTATAAGCAAATATAATGTTCCAGATAAGATAGTTAATAAATACATTAAGAAAAAGTACCTTAACGTTGCACTTTCTGTTAGTATTCCTTTTTTGACTTTAACTTTTTAACATGTTCTAGCAGCCCTATATAAAACCGTGACACTCGAAAGGCCATATCTCTGGAATGAAACGTCCGATTAAGATTATTTAAACGCCAAAATGTTTCTTTCATCAATTCCCATCCAATAAGTTAGGTCTGAATCAATTTAAAAGTACTTCAATTTTTAGTGGACATGCCTACTATAAGTGATCCTACTCATCGTACTTGAATGAATTACATGATTAAAAAAAGCTTTAATATGTGTGGGGGTGTGTGTGTGTGTGTGTGTGTGTGCTTGTATCATTGTACATTGTGTACATTATTGTAAATTACTGATGTATATATAACCTATATATTCAAATAAAGATGAAATTTACAAATGTCTGCTTTTGACTGTGTGCAACTTTTAATTTAAGGTCCTGATGGGAGTTACCAGCCTTTTGCCATGTTAGTACTTGATACTTATCAAGTCCATTGGAATAGTTCTAACACAAAACATGCTCTTTGGGTCAAGATGTGTTACTGGTACATTCCAATAGACCTTTGCAGCTGATCAGAAATCTTTGAAATTAGTACATGTCACAGGCTTTAAAGAGAAACAACTAAATCATACACTGTTCGATTTAGAGCATGTGGTGTGGATGATTGTTCAAACCAATCATGTACCGTGATGCTCTTGATGCAGCGTATTGAAGTGTATAGTGCAGTGTCTGTTACATGGTCAAATGTGTTCAGATCACTGGAAATTGTTTGGTATTGAGGTACAGCTTTCCTCCCTTTAACTTCTGTCTGAATTTGATTAACTGTAGTGGGGGTAGGACAGGACAACACTCTTATACTATAATTTACATGTATTTTTCTATTTGGCAAAATAGCCTGAAACAAAGGTAGCCCGACACCATGATGAATTTACTCACCCGAGAGCTTTCAGAATGTATCACTATTCCTTGTTCACTCGGTTGATGGATTGGTGAAACCAGTCGTGTTAAATATTTAATTGTTCTACAAATAAATTCCATTGTCAATACAAATTTTGAATGAATAAATGTCCATGTGTATAGAGTATTGTCTTTTGTCTGCAGTGTTGCCACACTGAACCTGCTTCATGCTCTCCTGGTATGGTATGATATAACAGGTCTAAATTCACTACTGTCTGTTCAATTAGCTTAGATTCTTGTATTTTTAAGATATTTGAAAAAATAAATAATTGTGGTCAAAGTCATCAAAGAAAAGTGTTAGCACACCCTTAGACCCAACGTGATTTATACTTTTCAAATTCCGAAGTTCAATTTGAAACCCCATTTCTTTTCAATTTTGCCTCATTTTAGGCAGTTACCTGGGTCCACCCAAAGGGTTCGCGACTTTTTCACAAATCGAGTGGGACGGGCCATTCTGAACTTAAAAAGAAAATTCTGTCCACCGCGGGGAATTTGCATGATAATACAATCAAAGTTAAAAATCAGGTGATAGGTATGAATGGTTGTGGAATCGACCTGTCCCTCTGACAATTAGATCTGGGTCAGTCCATGTCAAAACAGACTGAGTGTACACCCACCCTCTTGGATTATGCTCTCCTTTGGCTCAGGGGTACCTTTCATGGACCCCTAGGTGAGGTCACAAGAAAAAAATTCAAATTCAATTTCGTTTCCGAATGGCGGGCCATCTAAGTTTGGCGACCTTGACCAAAATTGGGAATTTAAGGTGTCCAAATGACAAAGCGCTCTCTTTGAGAGGCATTTTCTTCTTAATTAAATCAGTTGTGACCCTCTTTTTGAATGTGGTCACTCACTGGCTGTGTCTGAAATGCCTAATGCCAAAAAGATTGATTTGAATTTCGTTGGGATTTCAGAGGGGTCAAAATCAGCACTTCATACTGTTCAATCAAATTATCTTTGATTTTGAAGGACCCATGATAATGCCACAGTGCACTTATAGGTCCTAATTATGTTCAGAATGGATTAACCATGTGCCAATGTCTATGAGCAATTCAAAAAAAGAGAAATTTCTAGACCCCCTACAGAATTTTAGGCCCCCCTAAAGTGGTTCAGCCACAAATGGTGCTTAAAATCGGCAAATTTTGACACCTAATAACTTTAGGTGTACACCAGATATGAATTTCTAGTCTTTTGCATCTGAAAGAATGTAGTCTAATGTTACTAGGAACATAAGAATTGTTTTGTATTTTGTGTGTGTGGATACTTTTAAAAAGGTCGTTGACCTATGAACATTTTTCGTCATAGCGGCCTCCCTGAAAGGTCTGACACATAACAAACTATACATTTTTGGAATCCTCATGACCATACGAGTAATTTGATATATTACTTGACATAATTGGGAGCATTCTGAAAATTTGACCCCAGAACCTGTTCTTTGCATGTGCATCGTTGCCAGGAAGTGCATTTTTTACTTTCTTAAAAATCCATACAGAGGATTAGAAAGTAGTTTTTTCTTATTACTTGACTCAAGAGCCACTTGAAATATCAGGATTAATAATACAAATGGCTATAAAGTGATCAAAATATAAAAAATATCATACTAAAATTGGCATTTTGTACCGTATCCTGTATGCATGGTATGTTAGGCAAAAATGACTATTTTTGAAAGCGTCAACTTAATACTAAAACACAAAAATACAAAACAAATCTTATGTTCCTAGTAACATTAAACTACATTCTTTCAGATGCAAAAGACTAGAAATTCATATCTGGTGTACACCTAAAGTTATTAGGGGTCAAAATTTGCCGACTTTAAGTGCCATTTGTGGCTGAACCACTTTAGGGGTGGCCTAAAATTCTGTAGGGGTCTAGAAATTTCTCTTTTTTTAATTGCTCATAGACATTGGCATATGGTTAATCCATTCTGAACATAATTAGGACCTATAAGTGCACTGTGACATTATCATGGGTCCTTCAAAATCAAGATAATTTGATTGAACAGTACGGTGTTGATTTTGACCCCTCTGAAATCCCAACGCAAATTCAAATCTATCTTTTTGGCATTAGGTATTTCAGACACAGCCAGTGAGTGACCACATTCAAAAAGAGGATCACAACTGATTCAATTAAGAAGAAAGTGCCCCTCAAAGAGAGCACTTTGTCATTTGGACCCTTAAATTCACAATTTTGGTCGAGGTCGCCAAACTTTGATTGCCCGCCATTCATAAACGAAATGGAATTTGAATTTTTTCTTGTGACCTCACCTAGGGATCCATGAAAGGTACCCCTGAGCCAAAGGAGAGCAAAATCCAAGAGGGTGGGTGTACACTCAATCTGTTTCGACATGGACTGACCCATCTGTCTTTTCAATTGTTATACCGTTCTTGTTATTGGATCGTGTGTATAGCTGATAGACAGTGCACGACCGGAGGGTACTGATCTGAACCCAGGCTACTTCATGTACATTACAATGCATACAGCCCATAGTATTGCCCTCTATAACAATACGCGTACTGTACCGAATAAAGCGTAGTATCAACACGTCCGTCAACAGTTTTATAATAGGCCTATAGGCCCACACCCTCTCAGACCTATCCACACAATAAATAAATAAACAAACAAACAAACAAACAAACAAACAAACAAACGAATAAATAAATAAATAAATAAATAAATAAACAAACAGACAAATAAATAAATAAATAATTCCAAAGTAAGAGGGCTATAATTTTCTTCGAAGGGGGGGAGGTCCCAAATTTGTCAAAAGTCAAGGCCAATAAAATTGCGATTCCCCTATTTCGCAAAAACAATTTTATGACCCCTCCACCACCGATACACTTATAAAATTGTATTGAAATCAGTCTTTTTGAACAAAATAAACCCCACTATCTGTGGTCACCTTGTGACTCCTGCATTTTGGTCATCAAACATTTTTATGACCCCCCTATTTTACCCCAAAAGTTTATGACCCCCCGTATATTTGGGACCCCCTGCTAAAGAAATTGATAGCCCCTAATGTTTCAACAGTACGTGTGGTTTTAACACGAATTACTGGCAAATTACTGGCAAACTATTTTGCCTGACAATACTTCTTGATACGGATGGACTTGAATAAATACTATCTTAGCGCATCTAATTATTATAACTGGACATTCGCTGGTTCGTCCCCCATTGCACTAAATGGATTGATTCAAAAAAGTTTATGGTACCCGACGTCCTACAGTTTTTATAAAAATATCGCGGGAAAAGACCAAAATTGAAAAGAAATGGGGTTTCAAATTGAACTTTGGAATTTGAAAAGTATAAATCACGTTGGGTCTAGGGATGTGCTAACACTTTTCTTTGATGACTTTGACCACAATTTTGTATTTTTTCAAATATCTTAAAAATACAAGAATCTAAGCTAATTGAACAGACAGTAGTTTGGGTTTCACTGAATAATCTAGACATACTGGAGGAATGGAAAGCCATTCTTATAGGCAATGGAATAAAACCAATTATCTGCAATAAGCACTTTGCATCCAATTCAAATTGGTCATAATTCCTTCAATCAAATATTAACACCTGGTTCATGTGCACCAGTAAAAACCGAATCCCTTGCATACGCTTGAAATTGTGCGCACTATGTACTACTATGCAATGAAATGCTTCAAAAGAATTTGGTATTTTAGTTTAGTATCCCAACATTTAAACAAAATTCTAAACGTGTCACCTGTCCAAGAGACAGTAAGGATTTAAAAGTAAGTTCACACCTCTACATTCACACAGCAAGGGTACATAATGTGTAGGACGAATGTACTCGGAGTGCTCTTTTTAAAGTTTTGTACAACTTCAAAGAAATGCTTAAGGGCTGGGGTATGAACGTTTGGACAGTATTTATTTTGGGATATCAGAGCACATCAGACATATCGAATTGCATTCTGAATACGAAGAATGTCATTCTGATATCAAATAATTTTGATTTTTGAAATTATAATTTAATACACATTTTATGGCAAATCATTAAAATTGATATTTTGATATTTAACAGTACTTGAAGTAAACTTTATAAATCTGATGATTTATACTTAAAGTGTATGTAGGTGGGATGAAAAGCCGACGATCAATTGAAAATTTTGACCTTTCAGATTGAAGATATGGATTTTTTTCCCAAAACACCAACAAAAATAGGTCTTTTGGTGATAAATAAATATTTTCAATATGAAAGGTCAAAATTTTCAATTGACCGTCGGCTTTTCCTCCCTGCTACATACACTTTAAGAATATATCATTAGATTTATATAATTTACTTCGAGGACTGTTATATATCAAAATTTGAAAAATATCAAATTTTTATAATTTGTCATAAAATTTGTATTATATTGTGATTTTAAAAAATGAAAATTATTTGATATCAGAAAGACATGCTTCAGATTCATAATGCAATTCGATAGGTCTGAGGTGCTCTCATGTCCTACAAAAAATACTGTCGAAACGCAATAAACGCTCATTTTAGATCCCTTAACACGTAAAAAAGAAGAAATATATGGTCACTCAGATGGACAAACAAATCATATGGGGCGAGGACTTAGGAAAGGGAACACCAATGAGAGTGGCATGGCAAAGTTAATTAATGCAACGATGAAAGATGCTGTCAAGCTCTTTTGTTTCCAAATAACTGTCAGCATTTAGACTTTGATTAATTGGCTCTTGTAACACCCCTAATCTAGGATATTGGTTCAGATCGTCAATTTTATTCCAATTTTACTATTATATACCAAAATGATTACAACTTATACTTTAACTCACACAGACACAAATTAAAGCGATCAAGATTTTTATTCAAGAAATCTTCACATCAAAAGTATTATAATTATTCATAGAAATTGAAAATCCATTAAAATATTTTAAAGCTGATGCATGGACGGAATTCAAATTTGGTAAATTATTATAATGTAGACATTTTACATTGAAATGTATATAAATATACTATGAAATAAATATATGCTTCAAAACTGATGACATGTAAAATTCATAAACTCATGAAAACCACACATAAAGTGGAAGTAAATACAAGAAATATTGCAACAAATACCCAAAACAATTCTCTACAAAATACTGGATAACACTGAAATCTTGAAGTTGGACTGCCAAGGTGGCTGAAGTAAAATAAATTCTGTGGAAATCTGTATAGTTACTTCACCCAATCCGAAGAATTCAACTAGTGTTAAAATGGCACTATAATGGTGGAAGGCCATCATTTTAGTGTTTACGTTTTGCTTACCAATAACGAAAATGGAGTTTAATACCTCAGACCAATGTTGTGACACCTGTGATACATTTGTATATACAAAATGCTGAAATGTGACACCCGGAGTATATTTGTATATACAAAATGTGACTTTTGTATCTGGTCATGTAACTAGATAGGATTAATCCACAGTTTGATTTTTGTATAAGGGAAAGTTACAGATGAAGGATAAGTGTCAACTATATTCTACAATTTGAAGACAAATATAAACAAGGCCAAAATGTATATATGTACTATAAATATATTTTAATCATTTACAAGTTGGAAAGGGGTTTTAAAAACACATGCTATTATGATTATTTGAGATTGAAACAGCATCTGGACGGAGTGACATTGCATTAATTATTTTAAAAAGAATTGTTGACATTCATTCATTCAATGAACAAAAACGTTCTTATTTACAAGCAGAAAGAAATTTATTCCTTTCTCCCATACCCTGTTAGTAGCTACTTTGGTATTTACTGAACAACTTAAGTCATATGAACACATATTTTTAGTTATGTATAATTCAAACAAAAGCAGTTGATGATTAGGAAAGTCATATTTGACTCAGCAATTCATTTTTTAAAATCATATGCGTTTGGTGATGAAATACTATTACTATATGTGACGCAATCTGCTCCAAGGGGGTCAAAGGAGACATTTTTGAAAACAGTTACAACATTTACTCAAACATTAGAATACCACACACTGAAAACACACAAGGTCTACCATACTTGGTTCTAAAGTTTTGTGATGTGTATTTATATATTTTATTGCTTTTTTTTGTAATCTCAATTTCAAATTTGCCACCTTTAGCCCCCATGGACCATATTGTGTCATATATTCATTGAATTCAGGATAAACAGTTAAATCATTTCTTCTCTTCTGGGTGTAGTATTGGTAGCAGCCAATCATATATCTTGACAGTGCCTTTCAACCAGTCTCCAAAACTAGGATCAAATAGCTGCTCAAAGCTGTGAATGTTGGCTAACTCCACTTCAAATGGTATCTGTAAAATAGTTTGGTAAAAACATATGTGTCACATATCTATTGTTATTGCAATTTAGATTATGGGAAAACTAGCAATCATCAGGTTTGGTTAATCTGTTTGGTGTCAAATTTGAATATACTGCAAACTTAATCTTTGGATGGTACTCTCACATACAAGCACACCCATGCATGTTACACTTTAAATGAAATTGAGGTATATCTATTTATGTCATTCTTATATATAAAGTATCACTTTATGGCTGAAGTAAAGTATTGTTTCACTGCAAACAGATTAAGTTGATACATGTAAAGAATAGAACATAGAAACCAATGCAAAATGGCACTTTAGGTGCTTTACAAATGTGGGCCCTACTTAAAGCCATGTGTGATTTGATCCACAGCGAAGCCCTCAATTTTTCTTGAATATCTACTTTTTGCATGATATAATGTCCAACGGTGTTCTAAAAGACCATGTGAAAAACTAAGCCTGAAGTGCTTTAATTACAGTAAAATTTATGTTTTTATAATAAAACCAGACATCTCCGATTTATTCTGTGTTCACCGAATATATCTGAAAACAATATAGTTTAACTAAGCTAATCAATATCCAATATTAAAAGGGCATTTCGTGATCCACAGCCTCATCCCCCACTTTTCTCAAAAAAGTTGAGATTTCTATAACACTGTACCAAATATTTCTTGCAAATTAAGTCGTTTTGCAAAAATATTGTGAAATTTGAATTTCGTTCTGGTATACCAGAACGAAATTACCACACATTGTCTATGGAGCAGTGTAATACGCATAATCATGCATAACTCGCAAACGCAAAATCGGAATCAACTGAAATTTTGGGAAAAAGCTTTTTTCGTGGATATCTACTGAAAAATGTCATAAAAAGAGGCTGCTAGGATCACGAAAGACTACTTTAAGTGTCAATAATTTGTTTTGTATAACACAATTAATTTTGTACACCCTGTATACCTGGATAGTTGCTTGAGCCTCTTCTCCATCTTCTTCTCCTGTCAGTAATTCCTGGGCAGATTGAACACATTGACGTAATAACATCTGCAATAATCAACAAACAGTATACATTGTATGTGTTTGTAATAGCATGCTTTCTTGTTCCTGGCTTTGTATTCTAGTAGTACAGTCTAAAATAATGTACATGACCAAACATTAGTGAAAACCAGTGGATGCTGATCGTGGACCGCTAACCTCTACAATGTAAAACTTGGTTTATTTACTTTCTCGAAATGTACATGATGATAACAATATGCAATATACAAGCAACTTGCTGGTGAATACTACACATGTTATGTCTACAAACAATTGATTTCATTTATTTTTCATGACAAAATGTAAGATGACTCAAGGGGTCAGTCAGTTCCCAGCAGTTTTTTTTTTTTTTCAAAAGTCAAGGTAGTGGTGTAAAAAATAACAAATTTGATCATGATTCAGATTCAAATATTTTCCTTTTCTTTACCTCTAAGTCCTCATCTTTCTTGACTTTAGCAGACAGCTGAGCAATCCTTGCTGTTCTCCTGGATTTCTTGCCGCTCACTTTGGTACCTGCCTCCTTGTTTGGTGCACTTGGTGGCTTAGGCTTCTCAACCTGGAAAGTAATTGTAATTTTGATGGGTTTACAAGAGGATTGTAAACTTGACACTCAATGAAGATACCTTGATGGTGTTGCAAATGACATTGTTACTAAACACGGACTCAGAATGGGCAACTTTTTAGCTAATGTCCAAATGTACAATAGCAATCTCCAGTATTTGTTACAGTTGTTTCTAAAAACAAGATATCATAGTGCTGTACTTCATTTCTAGAACTAACAAACTCATTTATAGACTATGCCATAGTCAATTTTTGATAAATAAAAATATGTTATTAATCATGATGAACGCATTCAGTTGAACTAAAAATTATACTGATATTTATTACATCAAAATACTAGTAAATGGTTACAAAAAAAGTTTATATAATTATATTAGTAACAGTAAAAGCAAAGTTTACATAGGCTTATATTTTTGAATGCAACATATTATAATGGCATAATTATAATGCTCGCATCAATACTGAACAATTCTGATTTTAGAATCTACCAGTACTATGTACTCTTTTAGATTGTTAAGAGGACTTTGATCTGAGACTTTGTCCCTAACACACACTGCCAATCATACTGTTTATTAATCCAGTTTAACCGCAATCACAAACCATGGAAATACAAGACGCGCTCATGCACCTAGTGAGAGTTTAACTTTCGCACCAACACAAAGCACAGCAAATTCCACAGATAGTTGTGTACAATGCAGTTAATGGTAATGGCACGTGCCCAGAGGATTTAAACCATAACGAGATCTGGGTGACCTATCACAAGCCAGATCCATTTAAAGATATTCCACAGATAGTTGTGTACAATGCAGTTAATGGTAATGGCACGTGCCCAGAGGATTTAAACCATAACGAGATCTGCAATCCCGGACATAAATCGTTCGAACACTTGTGTCAAAGTAGGAATGTTTGAGACCGTATTTCTGATATACTTGACATATTAAAATGTCGCATTCTTTGACGTGAAGTCTGAACCATTTCCTACTACTACAACCCTCCCCCTGCCCCACCAATCAATGTTGGATGTTTCTAGGGGTTCCTGACCAAAAAACAACCAACAACATTGATCAGGGGGAATGGGGGCATATTTGAGGTACCCATGTTAAAGTGTTCGAACAATTATGACCGGGATTGTATTTGCGATGTCAAAAAATATAACATCTAAAATTGGTTTTTGGCTCATATCTTTAAAACAAAAGCAGGTATTACAACCAAATTTGGCACACGTTATCACAATGATATGCGTCATGTTTTTTGAATTGAACAGCATGATATTGATTAAATTAAGGGAACGGTCAATGAAAATGTGTCACACACCATGTAAATCTATATGAAAACTGTTCTATTTTCAAGAGTGTTTTGCCTTCCAATTTAAAATGATTTAGTAGAATTTAATGATTTTTTCAGATATTATTCCTGAAAGTAAGAACTTTATATAAACAATAATATTTTCTATGCGGGATCTTTATATTTTAGGGATCGGTCAATATAAATATTGAATAATTATAGGTTTTTAATGTAAATTAGGCACTTTTTTATGAGAAAAGACCACATTTTGATATTAAAGGGCATTTCGTGATCCACAGCCTCATCCCCCACTTTTCTCAAAAAAGTTGAGATTTTTATATCACTGGAAACCTCTGGCTACATAATGTTTATGTACAAAATATTTCTTGCAGATTAATTCGTTTAGCAAAGATATTGTGAAATTTGAATTTCGTTCTGGTGCACCAGAACGAAATTACAACGTATTGTCTATGGAGCAGTGTAATACACATAATCATGCATAACTCGCAAACGCAAAATCGGAATCAACTGAAATTTTGGGAATATGCTTTTTTCGTGGATATGTACTGAAAAATGTCATAAAAAGAGGATGCTAGGATCACGAAATACTCCTTTAAGTGTTAAAAAGAAATCATTTTCATTGCAAATATATTTCAATTGTGTACAATTTAATAAATATTCGATATTAAATGCCAAACTTTGTGCTAAATTGATCACTGATTGGGCCACTGGAAGTGAATTACCGCAGAGGCAAGATTTTATCTTCAGTAGATAGCAGGGTTTATCTTCAGTAGATAGCAAACACTGCACAACCTGCACGTTTTTGGTTTGTGATCAGTAGAGTACAATCATTTCGATCCATATAAACAGAAAGCCAGAGATTCACAGACGGAGGCGACACCCCAAGCAATGTGTTTTGGGAATTAATCCTCAATTCAAATATTAAAGTGAAAAACAAAACAATCAACGTGCATTTTCAAGAAATTTGATGTAAATTTGATTTAAATGTCAAAATCAAAAATATTAATACATCTTATTCAGACAAAGTTACTTAACGACTCATCATTAAAAATGAAAAAAAATGTAAAAATATATCCATTTACTTTTAATTATTTATTTAACAGTGTTAAAGCAATTTAATGTGTAAATGAGAGGGGACGACAATGACAATGTTTAACACTAGAGGAAGTTTTGGATGAGAAAACGGACATTTTGATGAGAAACGGCCAAAATGGTGAGAATTTAAATTTTCTCATTCGTTTGGATGAGAAACTTCCTGCTGTATGTGTCATTCATTATTGTCTTCTTAAAACTGGTGAGAATTGCTAATCCCCACTGAGCTCAAAATAAACATTATTTTCTCATCCAAAAGAATGAGAAAATTTGAATTCTCACCATTTTGGGCGTTTCTCATCAAAATGTCCGTTTTCTCATCCAAAACTTCGTCTAGTGTAAGTTGTCATACAGACCAAAAATCACATCATCATCATCATCATCATCATCATCATCATCATCATCATCATCATCATCATCATAAATACATACATAATTATCATACGTAGGTCTGGGCATACGTAATTATTTATTTATTTATTTATCATTCAAACATACAACAAATCCAGTATGCGAGTTAACGATCATAAAGAATTCCTTCACAATCACTATATGTAGCAAGTCCTTCATTCAGTCTCGCTTCCAAAACTAAGTCTAATCGTGAAATTTAAATATACTGTATGGACTTTGCATTTTAGGATGCGCATTATGACGATAAGCCAACGGTATACCATACGCAAATCAATCCATACCATCGATAATCCGCTACTGTTAAAGATTTGATCATAGTGATTTCTAATATTCTATGAATATGGTGGTATATCGTTAACTTACGTGTTTATGGTGTACAAATCGACACAATATTTTCACAACAATATGGATTACCGATATGATCATTTCAGAAATTAATTTTTTTAGCGCAATATTGTCAATTTAAATAACATGATTAATATGACACTTCTCAATGAACAAAACAAAACCAAAACCACTGGCCTTCAATAGCTCAATCGGTTAGAGCGCTCTTGATGCAGATAACGGGCCGGGTTCGAATCAATCCAAGTATTTTTTTTTCCTATTTATTAATTGTTATAAATATTTCAGGAAAATTTTCTTTCAAATAACTTTCAGAGCAACTGTTGTCAAACTCTTTTTTTTTCAACTAAAATGCAAAATGTCACTATATATATGCACAGTTTATTGTGTCTTCTTAGTATTTTAGGCAGATTCTCCTATACTCCGTTTGTTGTGCTATAAGTTGATATATTGTTTCATGAAGATGATTCATATTTTCCTGTGATTTATCCCTAAATCGTGGACTATACATTTACCATGTTTACTAGTATTCATCCTTATGATCACCAGGACCTACAAGGATATGAATTTGAAAACATCTCCTTAGCATTTACACATAGATTTTCTTAGAATGTGAATTTGCATGGTTTTTATGGTCTGGTATACATTTTCATTGACCGTTCCCTTAATTTACAATATTTAATACTGCCCATTTTATAAAACCGAGAACATATTATGGTGATAAAACGTGCCAAATTTGGTTGTAATAGCTGCTTCCGTTTTAAAGATATGAGCCAAAAACCAATTTTAGATGATTTTTTTTTTTTTTCGCCAATACAATCCCGGACATAAGTCGTTCGAACACTTGTGTCAAAGTAGGAATGTTTGAGACCGTATTTCTGATATACTTGACATATTAAAATGTCGCATTCTTTGACGTGAAGTCTGAACCATTTCCTACTACTACAACCCTCCCCCTGCCCCACCAATCAATGTTGGATGTTTCTAGGGGTTCATGACCAAAAAACAACCAACAACATTGATCAGGGGGAATGGGGGCATATTTGAGGTACCCATGTTAAAGTGTTTGAACAATTATGACCGGGATTGTGGGTGACCAATCACAAGTCAGATCCATTTAAAGATGCATTACATCATGGCCAATTTTAGTAGGCCAGAAATCCAACAATCTCATCTATAGACAACCGTGTTAAGCAGGTTAACTGCAATCCAAAGTAAGTAGTCCACTTGGGAAGCTAACAAACAGAGGGCGTATGGTGACTGAAAAGATCTCAGATGTGAAAACCTATCAATTGTACACAAATTCAAATTATACAAATCAGAGTTTTAAGCTTAAATGCAATAACCAGAGTATATGCACAAATGGGCAAGTGGACTACGGAGAAGTCTAACTCATTTAATATACTCACCTTATCACTTAGAGAAATGTCAGCTTTCTGTCTCAACTCAGCCAACATTCCATGCAAATCATGCAGGTCTCCTAGAGAGAGTGTCATCTTACCAAAGATTGGTGCTGGACCAGGGGGTGCTAGCTTGCCTTTGGTAGGCGATGTCTTGGCTTGTGGCTCACCAACAGCAAATAGCATGAAGACTTCCTTGAATGGTCCAGATGATGGTGAAACTTCAAATGCTGGTTGATACCACTGCATACAAAGCTCCTTGTCTGCTGCCATCACTGGTGATTTATCGCTACCTTCTGATGATGATGCAAGGATTGCACATTCTGTCACGGCATTCTGCGCAACATACACATTTTCTGCATACGATTTGGCAGGGATGCGAAGATCTGTTGGTGGCGGGCTGGTGGTCAAGATCAGATTGGAAGGTGGTTGTGCCGCTAAACACTTTTCAGCAAACAGCGGTAAATGAGAATGTAAGAACCCCAGCATGCTGTGTAATCTCAGCATAGTGGCGGTACTCAGTAAAGGAGATTTGACCACATCATGGTTGGCACCCATCTCAAGATCATCACTTCCAAAACCAGCAGGAGATTCTGCTCCAGATGATTCTTTCCCGACGCTGACCGAATCTAGAGTACACATACGCTGAAGGATCGCAGTATAGCCAAGGAGATGTACCCAAGACAAACCAGAGGTCTTTGTAGGAGCTAGAGAAGCTGGAGGTTGCGGAGACATATGCTCTGATCCGGTGTCAGATAAGGCATCATCTTGTTGGACTTCTTCAACAGGTTCCAAATGAGTGGTGTAGCTTACAGGACCTACAGGGGAGTCTGCTAAATCTAGAGAAGGCAAAGAGATGAATGAAATCATAGGTCATTATAGTCCATGTTCTGTTTGTGTCCAATTATAGGAATGAGAGAGATGAATATTTTAAATGACATCCTTCACTTTTCAGCAATTTTACTATTTTTTTTACACTTTTGCTGGGGTTACTGAATTTCACATGGGCCTTTAATTGTTTTGTACATATGCACTATGTAAACACAAAGACAGGTACTTGCATAACATTCTTGCTTTATATTCAAAAATGCCAATTTATTCAAAAATGCCCCTACAACTCACACGCACCCACACTTCAATACACATGAATATAGATTCTTTCCTTACCAGTTTGTGAACTCAGCAAATCTTGCAGTGCAAAGATGGGAAGTTCTTCTCTAAGACTAGCCTGAAATGCCAGCGATGTCAATGCTGGATCACCAATAAGCAAGGAACGTAACCTTTGTGACATAGCAACCAATGTAGCCATTCTGATAGCTGTCCAAGCGGCTGATTGCTCCTGGTCTCTTGCTTGTCTGAAATCCCTCTCAGCTTTATCAGGACCAGGTGGCTTTTTATATGAAGCCTTACTACTGGCACGAGATGTAGCCCTGGAAGATGATGTTACCTGCAGAAGATTTATTTTAAACATATGAAATGAGATACTCTGGGTCTAGAAGAATTACTATAGTAACTTTGTCACAGAGAGGGGTGACAAAAAGAAAACAAAAATAGAAAACAAATTGTACATTTATTTATAGAAGTATGTGTTTTATTGAAAATATGTTGCTGGATCTCATTATTTTGTTCTGTTTCAAATAAGCTTTTCAAAGAGGGGTGGTGTACATAAAATATATTGGTCAATCAATAAGTGACAATAAGGGTCTGAAAACATATAAACATGTCCACATGTAAACTTACAAATGATGGGAGTGGGATGTAATAACCCCAGGTTTAACGATAGATGTTAGAGTGTAATTGTTCCAGCGATTCATGTTATCATGTTGGGAGTCATACTTGACACCTCCCCTAGACACCTCCTCAATGTATCAACTCCTTGACCTCTACATACCTTTCCTTTTTTCTTCGCATCAGCGAGTTTGGCTTCTTCTTGTAGTTTTGCTGCTGCCTGAGCTGCTGCTTGTGTTGCCTGTTTAAGATGTTTGTCTTGCTCAACGCTACTAGCCAAATAGAGTAAAGCTATCTCCATATAGGCCTGACGAATCAAACTATAATAACACAATTCAAATGGATAAGATTAATTGGTTGATGAGAGAGGGAGGGAGAGTCAATACTGGAGAGGGATGGAAAAGATGGAGGGACAAAGAAAGAGATAAAATTTGAAAGGAGGGAAGGAGAGAGAGAGAGCTAGAGGAGAAAGAGAGCATAGAAGGTAGATATGAGGAGAGTGATGCAAACATACCAGGTATAGACAGAAGTTGAGAAAGTGTTTAAAAAAAGCAGTGGTTCATAGTGTGCTACACACAGGCACAGCACTTGGACATTGACCCACAATCCTCAGCACACTTTACAGGTTATCGCTAAGGAGCCATATAATTTCATAAAGCATTTAACAACAACTCAGGGACTTTGCAACGTAGGAGTGCACACCCTAGACATTCCACAATTTACTTTCCCAGCCAGGATCAGCAGGTTATAATGAGACAATTAGCAGTAAGTTCCTTTTCCAGGGGAATTTCATGCTAATTCAAAGAGGGAGAAGGCATCATATCCACATTTTGTTTTGTATACTTTATCCTTTTGGTTTCAATGTACAATAGTCATTATTCTACACAATATCACTTACCCCAAGTCATGCACTCCTGCCATGCTACATTTGATAGCCTCCATCAAAGTCTGTACAGCAGCTCTTGGCTTGTACTGGCCACAATGTGCTAATTGCCTCTGTACCTTTCCCAGATGAAGTAGAGTTTCCGCTAAGCTGTTAACATCCTGTCTGGCACAGACACGATTGATGTCCAAAGCAGTGCCAAGGACACCAGCACAAATCATCCAGACATCAGAATGATTACTGACAAGAAATGAAAAATATGTTCATTACTCGTAAGGTTGTTCTTCCATATTATTCATTGATTCCTTGAATAATCTCAATCATTTATAAATATCTACTTATTATTGTGAAGATAATACAAAGGTACCAATTCGCCCATCTGAAAGGTCCCTATCCATGAGTTACCATAAATACTACTATCATTTTGGATTCAATTTAAAGTCCTTGTCATATCTTTCACCAGGCTAAACATTACAGTGTTTATGTGGACTACTCATCTTCTGTAAGGATATTTCTGGTCATAACAAATTATAATTACTGATCAATCATTGATATTTTAAGATTCAAATGGCAAATATTTGATATTAAAATCAGTATTAACCAGATAGACAATTCTTCATCCTTACTTTTTACTAGTGGCAGCAGCCTGGCGAGCTAGAGCATGTCCAATACGTAGCTTCACTTTAGCCAGATAGTATAGATGTGGCACGTACAGATTACATAATGGGTTGGTTGGTGTTGACAGGTACTCATTGGTCAGATGGTGATCTATGCCCTGACCAAGCATCATCATCTGAAACAAAAAGATATTGCAGTGATTTATGAATATTCTGTTAAAGGTTTAAGGTGATAGAACGTAAACTCATTTATGTTGTGTTATATACTGTACATGAAAAACTATAATAAATTGCTAACCATTATGGATTTCAACTCAGGTCCTTTAGTAGGCCTATACTAGTCAATGCTCATTGACTGAAAAAGTCAGTAATCTGATAGGAAAGGGTGGCTTACAGATCTTTGACATCATATCCTATTAAAACTTTCTTAAACTAGAAGCTTGAAAAGACAATCACATCTATAACCATGGCTGTTTGCTGGTAATGAAAAAATGTCACAGAGGAGCTGAAAACACCTTTCAGACCATACAACTTTTTAAAAGCATGAATATAGCAACACTCACTTGGGATAGTAAAACATCATGTGCTTCTGCATAAGCTTTGAGTGTGTATTCAGTTATGGATTGTCCCTTCCCAATGTCAGCAGATCCTCCAACAGCTTGGAGATCAGTCAGTTGAATCTTGGCTAAAGCTAGCAAGAGACAAGCTGGAGATGATAGTGTTTGCTGGCTGCTAAGAAGACTTACCACCTCCTGTAAGACAAACAGAATAATGAATGCAATTATTAGTTATCAACATACAACATGATCAGGCCTGAAAAAAAAAATGGGGAATTCAGGAATCTCATAATCTGGAGAGGAATTGTGCTTTTTTTGGATAAAGAAATACATAAAAAATGGTGGGAAATGTTGATATGTTGGAGGGAAAAGTTTACATTCCTGGGAAATGAACATTTTTTTATTTGGAAAATATCAATGATTCATCAATAATCATAAACGAGTGCCTGGAAGACCCTAGCCCTCACCTTGAATGTGTGTTTAATATCTTCTAGCGCTCTCCCCTCTTGTAGATCTAATAATGCTCCTTGGAATAAGAACTCTGCTTGCATCTCAGCATCCCCACATGCCTCAGCCTCTGTAAGACCCTGCATGCAAAACTCACGACAGTCTAAACCATCTGATGCATAGGCATCTAACAAAGAAATACAAAACATAGCAACATGGTTACTCAAAATATATTTCTATCCAATACATTAGCTGACCCTAACTGTGGAATTGCAGGCAACTTAAATTGATTTATGAGTTACACAAGCACAGAAAAGAGAAGTAAACAAACAGCAACTCACTTCCAATGACCCCCATGCCTTGTACTCTCTCCACAAGGCACTTGACCAGCGCCAGCCTACAATCCAGCCACAGGCGTGTATCCAAACGAGAACGACTCTGAAAGTTTTGATACTGGTACTGGCTGGAACTTCCCAACTCCAGTGAGGACAGTGGGTGATATCCACGAGACTTCTTCTTGCTGCCTTTCATAGATGAAGGCCTGTGGAAAATCATATTAAAAATTACATTACAAGTGCATTCATTACCTTATGAACAGATATCATTTACATTTTTACATTCAATTCAATTGTATGAACACAACATGCCATTTTAGACTTACAGATAATTTCATGTGTCTGCTGCATCCCATAAGCTCGCTGTGGGAGTGTTGTTATGGTCAAGTTACAGGAATGCTGGCATTTGCCATGTTGTTTTCATTAAATTTAATTTTCTAAGTTTATTTACACATATCACTGAATCAATTACCTTTAAATAGATTATGCATATATTTCTCCAAACATTCCACCAGATATGCAATATTAATAACAATGATTAAGAGATCTTACCTTGGTGGGGACACTGGCTGATATATGTCCACATCATTGAAGATCTCACTTAGCTGAAGTGCCTCCATAGCTGAGATGACAACTTCTGCGCTTGTTGTGGATATATGGCGCTGTTTCTCAATGGTTGCCAGCTCCAGTTTAGCCAGTACCACTAACTCAAGCTCAGCTGCTGCTAAAGACCCAGTGGCTATCACAAAATAACAATAACAAACCATGAAATAAAAGACATATTTGAATCCCTTCAGACATTTTCATAGCTCAAAGAACAATACAACATTTTTACAGTTATTGTCCATTTTGTTTTGCTGTGATATCTTACTTCTGAAACACTGCATATTTAGACTTGCCAATATTGAATGGGAAAAAAGTAGTGAAAACTATAAAACTTTATTTAAAATTAACAATGCAATCTAAAAATAATGTACAAAACAAAAGCAAGATTTTACCTTTAGCATGTATAACTTCTACCATCAAGTTCAGTGTCTGCTGCGCTGCATGTAAGAGAACCCCCTGAAACAAAATATAGCAGCTCACATTAACTTGATAATGATGATATTGACCATGAGAACATGCAAAATAACAGCAAGAACAACAAGAAGAATAAAACATCATCAATAACAGCAGTATTGACAATAAAAACAAAAATTATCATTCCCAATACTTTTGTTTCACCAGGTAGTAACGTAGGTGCATAATTTGCTTGTTGCAGTATCAAATCACATTATGCTAACATATGCCCACAGAGAATATAATCACAGGTTTGTCACCACCCTTGCAACTCAGCCACATAAACACACTGACATCACTATCAAACTTGGGGTGAAGAGAAATGGAGACATAATTCAAAGCCTCAGCACACTTTTAATTCATATATGCGTACTCAGTTTACAGCTGCTAAGAAATCACTATCAAAACTTTACATCCTTTAGTTGCTACCATTAACCTACTGAAATCAATGTTGGTTGTGTTATAAGATTCATCCCTAGTTAACTGAAAACTCGGAGTGGAAGTCTATTATCAATTTGTGAACATGGTTTCATGGGAACAGAAACTCCCAATTCAACTTAGATTCAAGCCAAAGATAAAGTTAAATACAATGTGAAGCAATAAATCAAAATGAGTTATGTGGTATCAATTTTCACACTTTTCATCAAAATTGGACCCATGGTTCCTTAGATATGAATACTTCTATTTTACAGACAATGAAAATATAAGTTAAGGGCTGGGGTATGAACGTTTGGACAGTATTTATTTTGGGACATTAGAGCACATCAGACATATCGAATTGCATTCTGAATATGAAGAATGTCATTCTGATATCAAATAATTTTGATTTTTGAAATTCGCAATTTAATACACATTTTATGGCAAATCATTAAAATTGATATTTTGATATTTAACAGTACTTGAAGTAAACTTTATAAATCTGATGATTTATACTTAAAGTGTATGTAGGTGGGATGAAAAACCGACGATCAATTGAAAATTTGGACATTTCGTATTGAAGATATGGATTTTTTTTTCCCAAAACACCAAAAATAATTAGGTCTTTTGGGAAAAAATCCATATCTTCAATATGAAAGGTCAAAATTTTCAATTGACCGTCGGCTTTTCCTCCCTGCTACATACACTTTAAGAATATATCATTAGATTTATATAATTTACTTTTTGAGGACTGTTATATATCAAAATTTGAAAAATATCAAATTTTTATAATTTGTCATAAAATTTGTATTATATTGTGATTTTAAAAAATGAAAATTATTTGATATCAGAAAGACATGCTTCAGATTCAGAATGCAATTCGATAGGTCTGAGGTGCTCTCATGTCCCACAAAAATACTGTCGAAACGCAATAAACGCTCATTTTGGATCCCTTAAGGGGGGTCGATCTTTTGTGCGTAATTATAGAGGGCCAGGGGATTCACTCTATCATTTAAAAAATTATTTGAAGAAGTCAAAGAGCCCTAGGAATAAAAACTGTAGTGTAATTCACGCCAGATACAATTTCTTTATACGACAAAAATTAATTTTTGTAATCGATCAAAAAACAAACGTTTTATATCAATTTTAAATTTAGCCTGAATCCGTAAATATGGTACCTCTCGCCCTTTTTTTAGGTCAAGGCTATTTTTACCATTATGCAGCGAACCATTGTTGAAGCTATTTCTCATACATGTACAAAACATTCTAGAGAAAGAATGAGGACATGTAGTGTTGAAATATCTTTTGTTGATTTCGAATGATAATGTCATGAAGTCGTAAATTTTAAGGTCAAATTCCTAAAACCAAAACAAAACATTGCGACGCAGATAATTCCCGACTTACGCAATTTCATCATCACATCAGTGTCTTTATTATTTGTTTGAAACCTTTCCCAAACGTTCGTACTATTTATGCATAAAACGGCTAATCTATCTTTACAAAACGCGTCTTTTTTAGTAAACAAAAGGCTAAAGATGGCATTATGAGATTTATCTTTTATCATTACACTCCTCCGCTCAACTGCCACGGTGGCCGAGTGGTAAAGCGCTAGACGCGTAATCGAAGGAAGTTTAGAATCGCTGGTTCGAGTCCCAACGAAGCCTGTGGAAACTTTTTTTTCTTCAAAATTCATGATCGCATTCGAAATGAGTCACTTGTCGGTAAATCATGTATCGTATCCTTAAGGTTGGTCTGAACCCTGGAATTATGAAAACTTTCGGGCCTCATAACTGCTAAATTATTAGTCTAAAGAATATAAAAGTATACATTTTAGAATGGAAATGACTTGATGAATTCATCTGTGAGGTCCAATTTGGGCCAAAATGCTCATTTTGGAGAAAATCCAAAAAACAGGTTTTTGGCCCAAATTTTTTTCAGTGCAATGTAACAAAAAATTGTTTGGCCAAAAAATTTTTTTATTAATTTTAAAAACTAGATAAAAATATCTAGGGACCGCTTTTTTGAATTTTTCATAATTCCAGGGTTCAGACCAACCTTAAACACTCCAACTGTATCTCAAGATCAATTTGAGTAATTAGTAAGTCATCTGGTTTGATTGCATCACAAATGATGTTGTACATTCATCTCACCTTGACTCTCTCCAATGTAAGTGGTTTCTTACCACCTGTGAACTTCTTGCCTGTATCTGCTGTAACAGCACTCTCAACTGACACATCATCAGCCGCTGTAAGATGAACGATGCAAAAAAAAAAAAAAAAAACTTACACTATATCATTATGATACTGATAAACTTTTTTTTTTTCATTTTTAAGCTAACAAGTATCATATATGTGGTGTGATCAAGCAAAATCAGTTTGAAGTCGGGCATATTAAATTTACAATTTTCTACTTTAATGTATAAAATATTTTGCAGAAAACCCTATTGAAATTGGACAAATTATTCCAAAGATATGAGCAGTTGAAGAGTTTCCAAAACAATAGGAAAGAGAGGAAATTATTTCGATTTGTTTGTCTATATCTCAAAAACAACATTTCTGAGTTCCGACTGATTTCTCTTGATCACATCACATATTTGTATTTATTTATGATACTTCTATCAAAGTGTTATAATTGGCGAAAAAATCTAAGACTCATAACATTGTGTATTGATACAGAATGGCATGCATGCAGTTGGGCTCAGCACTTATGCTAGTTGGGCATGCTTACATGAATTCACACGTGGGTGAATTGCCAATTATAAGCCAATAAACTTAATGCTCTACTCTTATATGTAGTTGTTGAACACAACATGAATTAACAGTGATTGGGAGCTCCTACCTTTCAATGCCTCATCAACTGTTATCCTTGGTGATGGTGCTGCCTTATCAGTCTTCTTTGACATAACCGATGGAGGTGGTTTACCAATACTAGCAGTTGTAGGAGTTAGACTTGCTCTCCTTGGTAGTGGTGGTGGTTCAGGAGAGGCAGGTGCCTCGGCTTCTTGGTCCTGGTCCGGGAGTAGTAAAATTGTGTCTGCAATGGCCACCGTGAGATGAGCTTGTGCTAGGGATAGATGACATGTCAAGTGTGGACCATATAGAGTAGCTAAGGCTGGGGATAGCTTCTTCTCTATCAGGTATTCTAGCATCTGTGTAAACAAATATAGTTCAGGTTGAGAAAATTATGAAAGCATTTCACAATTATGCTCTATATAATATTGACTTCTCCCATGAGCAAAAATTTGGTAGTTTTTACATATTATATTATCTACTTCTGTCTCTACCTTCCAGGACTTATTCTAGTATCTTATTTCAAAATATCATCAATAGAACTGTAGCAGGTCAAAAGGAAACCAACCAACATCCTCAAATCACTTCAAACAGGTGACCTACAATATTTACTATCACCGTCCACTAATATGTATTATCACAAGGGAAAAACTTACCTTCAAATTACCAGGCTCAAGTAATGGTTTGCTAGTATTGAACTTTTGAGAGGACTGAAATACAAAATGTAAAGAATATAATGTAAATATAGCTTACAATTATGCTATGACATATCAACCATCTTTACTAAAAATAATTTAATATGTCAACACCTAGCTAAAACTTTCTGTTTTTGCACAATTGTGTCAGTGAGCCACAGACTTTTTCAAAAGCCATTGTTGTTGTGATAATCCAACAAATGACTGGCTGGAAGTATCCGATAGACATGACTTAGATTGTGCATTCCCTTATCTTTGTTCAACCATCTACACCTGCCACATAGAGTATTGCAACTGATTTCTTCTCCCCCCAGTCCCCGTGAGATTCAAATCACTATCAACAGCAAAGTGCTACTCCTTTGATTGATCAGGATCTCCCATTTCTCTGCTGGTTTTTGGATCTTTTCTGTATTGATAATAGTGCCTAGATCTCTTTGAATAGGGGCATTTATAAATCCATCTGTATGTATTACAAAGTATGTGCTCTTATTCTGTCGGTCGGACATCCGGGCTATCTCTAGTCTCGGGCCCAAACTGCATGTGGCTCATGGTTTGTTGTGAACAACAGAAACCGGCTGTGAAAGAGGCTACATAGCGATGTTGTTGGAGTGATGTTCAATTTCGAAAAAACAACACTCGACCATGGAATTTAATTTTAAGTTTGTCAGTATATAAACGGTAAATCAAGTAAGTTTCTTTCACTCTGAAGACTTAGAAACGGTTGTTTGATTCCGCTGACTATTTGCGATCGAAATTTACATTACACCAATGACAGAAATCATCAACAAAAATCGAATCAGGGACTTGTTTTCACTCTAACATCATCAACCGGAAGTGACGTGACACGGACCGACAGAATAACCTAAGTGTACATTACTTATCTTACCATCTTAGCTTCCACTTGTCTGAAGTTGCTATCTGCTGTCTGAGGTAAACGTTCACCGTGAAGCAGTCTGCCAAGAACTATGAATGCCTCACTGTACAGGCCTAGATCAGTCAGGATTCGAACCTGGGATATATAAAGTGAGCTAATGATTATTATTCACATATAGGCTACTATTCATAAAAAATTATCTGAGCACTTAGGCAAGCAAAGTATAATACATATTGTTTATGCAAAACTGATTTAGATGTATATTTTAAAGTTTAGTATTTCCATATTAGCTAAGACAATCATACACAATAATTTCCATTTGAAAACATTCAAGTAACATGTCTATCTGTAAGCATTGAGCTAACTGTTCCTGAAAAAATACTAACTGTACATTAATAATAACACCTGACCAGCACACTTACCTTCAGGGTACGGCCATCAACAGCTCTTTGCAAGTCCCTGCATATGTAGGTGGTAAAGTATTGGTATAGAGTCAGCAGAGGAAGAACCTATCAAAAGCAAAGTGAAAAAAAAAAAACCTCTTTTAAATCTCATCTCAAAGCTTACCACAGGCAGCTCATCTAATTCTATCTGTGTCAGAACGAGACCACTATATACTTGAAAGTTGAGATAAGTATTATGATATTTTGATAGGGAGTACTGTAATGAAATCTCTCTTACCAACAGATTATGCCTTCCTCTAGACAGTTCTTCCGTAACCCATCTAAGTGAAGCCACCAAGGTCCGCCCTTCACATCTGAATCTATCAGAAAACAGGTCCACACCAGGGACAAGGTACTGTACTTCACACTCTTCCCCAATCTCATACAAGGCATAGTCATGGTCTGCTGTCGGGTGAGGAAGGCTGGTACGGAATAAAGCCTTGTAAAGAAATGACGAGAGGAAACAGCTTTCCATACGCAGACCAAGGTCAGAGGTCAGAATATACCTGAAAAAATATAACAATATAACATGGTAGAATAGTTACATTTCAAAGGAAAATATCATGGAGACAGCGTGAAAGAACAACAGAGAACCTAAAGAAAGAGAGAGAGCAAGAGAAAAAGGGGGAGAAAGAGAGAAAGGAGATGGGTAGAGAGAAAAATTGAGAGAGAAAGAGAGCAACAGTCAGACAAAGGCCTTGCCATAGCCATCTTGTTTTCTACTATACCATAAATACAAATCAGTGTCACTTACTGTGCTATTTTTGAGGCCAGTACAGCTCCCAGTAGACATCCCCATATACCACATCTGTCAAGAAGTTGTGTACTGGTATCTTGCTCATTTCCCTTGTCCAGTAGCTGTCTCCATGTGCGCAGTGTGTCTGTTGTATGCATGACCAAGTCTAAAGCCTCTGCCCACCATTTATATGCAGCCCTGGATAGGAATTAACAAATGTTTATGGTAAGTGAATTTTGATTCAAGTAAAACATGGTCTTATACACCAATTGCTTTTAGATTTTATAAGCGTCCCCTATATATAAAACATCGCATCGCATGCATATGTTTATTTACCAACTGACACATAAACATTTATCAAAACAAATCCATGCATATAATTTTAGTATTCAAAGTGTTTTTGTGAGCTGACACATTGTTTTTTGGATGAATACAAATATGACTCCCTTTTGACTTCAATTACATTTGTAACTTATTTCATTGACAATAACTGGAGTACCCCAAGGATTTTTGTGTAGTCTGTCACCCAGTCTTACCTGATATTTCCAGCATGGTAGTGCAGGTTACCCAATTCATGCATTGCCTGTGATGCAAGTCCAAGCTGTCTCCTTGCAAGCATCATTTCTGAAATGAAACAAAAAATAAAACAAACAAATCTGAAATTTTTTGTGGCATTGGGCAAAATTTTGATTCAAAGCTATTATAATATGTCTTGTAAGTGGTGAACTTTCTAGATCACAATTTGTTTATACCACACAATCTGATCATGTTATGTTTATCAGAGCTGTTTCTAGGCCCAAAATTCTATATATTAATCTTTTGAAATGACTATCTCAGAAATCAAGTTAATTAATCTTTTTCTCGTATTTGTTCCTGAATCTCCAGTGAAGGTTGATTCTGGATTTGCAACATAAAATCTCAATTTTATTTTCTGTATCACTGCTTTCCTGATTTTACTTAGTACAGTATTACAATGTTTCTTACCAATGGTTTTATCATAAGAAGACAACACCACAGACAGTTGTGACTTAGGCATAGCAGGTGTCTGGACATCAGTTACAGATCTAAACTCCGTTTTGGAAAGATCAGGTGGTACAGACATCTGTGGCTCATTATCTGTCTCAAAGAAACCCACTCGACTCTGTAGACGGCCATTGGTGGCACTAGCTGGAACTGACATGAGAAATAGAAAACAAATTGATAATGTATATGATATGAAGTCCATCTTATTTACATTTTGAAAACGATTCCGGCTTTTTCAAGTAACTTTTTGCAGGTTTCAATTTTTTCATTTTTTTCCTATTACACAGAGATCTCTAGTACTCACAGAATCGACTGCCATGTTGATACGGGCATGGAGCAAAAATTGGGGGTATTTGTTTCCCTCGAATGCTCTCAAATTGTTTTCGTTCATCTCCGCACACCATCGGCAAGGACCCAAATACCCTCAATTTTCTCCCCATAGCTGACGGCGCGATTGTATGTGGCGGTATAGGGAGTCCCAGTTCTACTTCTCTAATTCTGTGGTAGTACTTCATAATAGACTTAAAGTCAGACCTTCCAGTGTCTACCAAATCCAGCATAAAGTAATACATCTATTTATAATGCATTGTACAATTCATGAATATCAAAATGTGCTTTCACCCTTGTTCAAACCTAGCTTCCCTGCTATGAAGATGTCATAGTCACTTACCATTCTGTTGTGTAGCCAGATATAGGACCATAAGTCTGCGACTATGCTGCAAGGCTCTGGCTGTGTAATTGGATGCATCCAGTGCATCTCTGAAGTTATTCAAGCTGTCACTGATATCCAAAGGCACACACACCAACCTGAAGGCATTTGATGCACCTATACACAAATATGCACACACAAAAAACACAATACGATTAAAAAGATTAGCAAGTTTGATAATAGATATCTCTTCAAATTAAACATTTCCTTCTCAAAAAAAAAAAAAAAATCAAGGTGATATCCTGATAATGAACCCTCAAATGAACCCTCAAATACCCTCTATGTATTGACTAAAAATTTCAAACCTTTTTGCTTTCAGCAGGTTTTGTTTTTGTTCAATTTTGAATGAGCAGCATAAATGTAATGTGTCATGCTTGGCATGATTACTTTTACATACATGTCCTGTCTTTTTTAAATAATAATAATAATAATAATATGTACACTTGTAAAGTGTGCAAATCCGCAACAAACGCTCAAGGCGGATACAGAGCAAACACAAAATATATACAAATTAATCCAGTTCATAAGCAAGCTCGAAGAAATGTTTCTTGAGTAAGGGTTTGAATGACTCGATTGACAAGCAACTGCAAATAAAATTGGGAAGACGGTTCCATATGCGAGGGGCTGCCACAGAGAGGGCACGATCACCCATCTACAATAGCTGTTGAATTAGAAATCCCAAACTTGGATGACCTTAGACCATACATCCTTCCTTACCTCCATATACATCATGACCTTCAGGATCAATCCTTCCACCCATATCAATAGGATCTATATCACTCAGATCTATCTCTACCTTCAACTGAGTACTCATGTAGTTCTTGGCTGTTACTGGTTCACCACTATCAGTCATAGCGTATGCAAATTGGGGTTGTGGTAGCGATGGACCACCATAGGCTTTGATGCGGGATATCAAGTTACGCTGAGCTTGTATCAGCATAGGACTGACATACTCAGTATAACGTTCTCTGTAACAAATTTGATCGAAAATGTTATCTACTTATTACATGAAACAACATTGATCAAAGTGTTGATATGTATTTCAGTCACAATCATCATTTTCATATCAGAAGAATCTCTGTTTAACATTAGTTGACCTATTACTCTATTTATCATTTTCAATAGATCACTTATCAATAGAAAACAATAAATATTTCAGTGACTATCATTACCATTCTACATATCATATCCTGGAGTTAAATCAATCAGTTTCCAGAACAATAGGTTATGAATATTATTTTATCATACCACTAAGGGAAACATCAAAGAAAACCGCAAACCGGATATATTTTCGTATCTAGTCAGTGAGTAAGTATTTAGGCTTTATATCCAGTCAGTGAGAGCGTAATGCGCAAGCATGATAAGCGTATATGGCGTAGTACGCGTATAAAGGCAATTCATGTAAACTGGGCATGTAAAATGCACACTATACTAATACGCAGAACAATCAACTAATATTTGTAATGTTTTTCCTATTTTGCAACAATTAAATGTTTAAAAACATAATTATTTCAATATTTAGAATGTGTCATACTGGGTTCAGCCTTCGGCTTCACCCAGTATGACATTTTGGGCCCGATAATTTCCCGTACCATACCTCCGCTTCACCTAATAACTAATAATATTTGAAATGGAACTAATAGTAAGAGGGGCACTTACTGAGTAAGGACATTGTATCTCATAGCAACATCAGCCAGTCTTTCCCACTGCTCTTCATAGTACAGCAACTCCAGCATACGTAATACCATTCGTCTTGTCCAGCGTGAATCCACTGTACTCACATCATCTAATGGATCCTCAAACTTGAGACTAGCACCACCCTTTTCATCAGCCACTGTACCCACCCAAGTGTTGACAAGAACTGATGGGTGCTTCTTCTATAAATGGTAAGTAGATAATATAAGAGGGTCAATATTCTTACACTTTTTAATCATGACAGATTCATTCAAAAGATACTAAATACAAAATCTTGATAAATTTTGATAACACTACAGTAAACTTTCAACAGGTAGTTGATTTAGCAAAGGCACTTTGTTTTTAATACAAGTTTGTCCTGCTCTAATTGGAAGAGTTCAAATGCAAAAAGATCCATTTTTTTAAAAGAAGGGTGTCAATTTAAAGGTAGCATTTTAAGGCATATATCGAAATCCTGAACGAAAAAAGTTTGTAAATGGTGTATATTAGATTTTGAAGAAGAGTGTCAATTAAGAGCTAGCATTTTAAGGCAGATATCAGAAGCCTGAACTCTACACAACACATGTTTAGTCGGTACTAATATGATCTGCACAATTTACTTTCAAGTGGCAAGGAATACCTGCTCATTCCTGCTTCATGAATTATTTGGTGCATGGCTAGGATAAATGCTGGGTTTACAAACAGACAAGTAGGTACAGGGAATTCCCTCACTTTCCTTGGTTGTACACAAAGTGAGAGGATTCCTGGATCTGTCCTGTCTCAAAAATTTCAGTATGAGTCCTAAACAACTTAAAAAATATGATACCAATGAGTGTTCTTTCAAATTAATAATAATGCTAATCAAGAAGCAATTTGATGTACCAACCTTTTTAGCCTTTTCAGCCTCATCCTGAAGATGCAACATCATATCCAAGAGACAATCCACTGCCATGTAGAATGGTTTCCATACAATGCCTCGCAGTGCTTCTACAGACATCAAACCATTGGTGTGGCCACCAGCAAAGCCCTGTAGAAGAGCTGTATGAGCACAGTTCCACATGGCTCGGCATGCATTCTGAAGCAGTGTCCAGTGATTACCACGATGGGCTAACACCTGAGGAAAAAGTACACCAAACATGTGTAGGTCCAACTTAGCTACAAATAAAATAACTACAAATAAGGTATACAAATTATCTGGACGGCACATATGTACACATGGACATTTCTCCAAGTGTCTTGAATGATAACTAGGGAACTAAATTCCACTGCACATCCAGGATATAAACCTGGCACTTGCAGTTTAACCATTCAATGCCATACCAATTGAGCTAACGCGTTTTAATCTCAGAATAGTGTCACATCTTTCACCATAATAAAATTGCAGTAGTTTATATATGAGTGGACATGCTGCTCTAATTTATACATTTCTATGACATTGAATGCTTTAGTGTTTTAGTAAATCACTGCTAATTGACAGTAAGTGAAATGTCAAAAGCTGAATATTAAGTGAACTTACCACAGCCTTCTTGAGATAATCAAATGTCTTGGTAAGACTCTCCAGTGTTGCTTGTGCAGTCATGCCTGCATACTCTGCAGCAGTCTGTTGTTGGGAATGATGATGAGGATGATAAGGATGTTTGGTAGTTGGTTTATCACTATCCATAGAGCGGTATGTGTTCATGGTGTCTGATTCTTTGTCATCTGGGGGAGGTGGTAATGCTGGCACTGGCTCACCTAAAATGAAAATATCATCTACCATCAAATATCTTGAATGACCATGACATATTGTGGAAACATAAATACATTTTGCTTTTTTGTTATTGTGGTTGCTTTTTTATTTTGTGTTGTTATTGATACTAATTGTTGTTGATACTAATTTTAACTGTTAAATTTTTGTACATTTTTAAAGAACGAAATACAAATGCTTTTAAAAGCTCACAATGATTCCACCTTGATGTATAGTTATAGATACCATATACACTTGTGTTTGTATCTCTATCCTTCATTTGCTATTTGTGAATAAAACAATGCCACATTCAAAAATTCAAAATGCATAAACATGTACAAACCCACAAGTCTTTAGCACATCAACATATTCCCTGCAAAAGTATGTGAATTTTTGCAAACTCTTAATAATTATACCATCAAAGGCTGACAATATTTGAATAAAAAGAAACAATATTTATCCTTTTGACAAAACTCAAAATTGCCTGAAGTTTTAACGTAACAGATTCCTTACCAACAGTAACCAAAGCAGCCACCTCAATAGCTGATGGGTGTGGCTTGTCATCAATATCCATCTGATGTAGCTGGGCAACCAAGGCATCACTCTGAGATGTGCGTGTCTCATCCTGACGTGTAGCTGCCCTTGATGGGCCTCCATCCCAGCCTATTACTAGAGTACCAGCAGACTCAAAATTGAACCATTCATTGTCCAAGTAGGAAGACCTATATAACAGATATTCATAGTAAAACTTATCAGTTTCGTCATGATACAATTATTCATTTTGTTTTCTGCTTAAAAATGTGCAGTATTTTAGTACACCGTAAAGATTTGCCAAATGACGCTATGGGCTCCCTTGACATAAGTAGAATTTTAGGCACAACCTAAAAGTGCCCCCCCAGCAAATAAGGACACAGAACTTTAATTCTTGTTGGGATTTCAGAGGAGGGAGCTATCTATTTGCACATGACATTTACCCCAAGGCTCCCAAGTGCGTCGTTAGGCGAATCTTTACGGTATTATATAAGCAGATTCTGGAAGAAACTTAATATTATCAAAGTTGTTGCTTCGACATGAGTTAATAAAAAATAATGTTGTTGTTGCTGTTATCTCTGATTGAATCAAATAAAGATGAATCAATGAATTGAATTTACTTTTGATCTTAACTCAAAAACTACAAGAACTATTGAAATATGAAGACAATCAAGCCATCATGTTTTTGTCTTTCAACATGTTACTTTTACATGTACAGCTCGTACAACTCGATTTCCACAACCCCGCCCCTGTTTAAAAAAAAACAATTATAGGCAAAATCCAACTCAAATATGTCATTTTGAATATTTGATTACCTGTAGACATCTCCTGCCGCTGGTCCCAACAGTTTATCTCTTTTGCCCACTTTATTGAGAAACAAAGCAAAATGACAGAGTCCTTGCAAGATGTTCATCTGAGCTCTCCATGGAAGCTCCTCAGCACACACCTTCCTCAGACGCTGCTTCCTACGATGCATGTGGATGAAGTCTGGAAATATAGCTTCCAACTTCTCAAATGCCTGAAATTTGACAAGATGGTCAAATTTATCTATATATTTCTGAACACTTTATCGATAACATCTCTGAAACATTTGGCAAAAGCATCTTATTGAGCTGTTGAAATAATATAAATAGAGCAAATCTACTCCAATAGCCATCAAAGATAACTAGCTTTTGATAAGTTTAGATGGCAGATGAAATTTAACAGCATCTTTGATACTGACCCATAATGATGAAAAGTGGGGGTCAATAATATCATTTGAACATCAGCTATCTTACAGATATTGACAACATCCAAGAGAGACAAAAACATTAATAAAGCAAAAAAAACCTTGTCTCAGGTTCCTTCAGGTCAAAACCCCAAGCGCTATGCGATTTTTTTTTTACATTTATGGGCAATGCGAATGCATTTGGGGGGGGGGATCACTGATATCATTTGTACAACGGCCATCTCATATAAATATTGACATTCATGAGAGACAAAAACATTAAATACCTGCAAGAACTATTTATTCAGCAAGGTCCTTCAGCAGTCTGCCGATTTGGCGCTGTTTACAGCACAAACACTGAAATGGGGTTTTGATTGACTAATTGAATCACACCATCATTACCTCGGCACCACCTTATTTGATGAACAAGCTGCGCAGCATCATGAGACCTAGGCCTGACCAAGTTCTTTTTACACAATAGTCTGAAAGAGTGTTAGGACAGTACTGAAGGACCTTACTGATAGGTAAATCATATCATCTGACATCTACCCAAGTTAACGGATATCCTCTCTGTAGTACTGAAGGCATCTTGCTCTGAGGGGACACAAAATGATAAGTAGCATTGTTTCTTTGGTTGTATGAAAGAATAATTTCTTGAATACAATCTTTTCTTGGTTTACCCTCATTTCTCTCTCCTCTTGAGCTGCTCTGGCAGAATCAGACATCTTGTGTACAGAATGTTGAAATATTAGAAGATTGAATTTTTTCTTTCTCTTCTTGCTTGGGCTTTTTGCTTCTGGAGACTTGGTATTGGCTTTGGGCTGCATTTGAAAGAAACAAAAAATTTGATGTTATCAATGTTATGTTTACATGCTATTTAATGTGTTGGGAGATGTTCTATTATTTTGCATTTAAAGTGATACATCAAGATGAATAACATCTGTTGCAAGGCACTCCACCTAACCATTCCCATGAATTTATACAAACATTGTTTGTTTACTCACATTTATATTTATACAGGTGATCATCTGATTTGGATCCTAAACTTTAAGCTTTGATTTTATGAAGTTGTAATTACTTTATTAGGGTGGACTGACAAAATTATCCATATTGACCATAATTTCTGGCTGTTCTACAATGATGTCAAAATGATAAGCTAGAAACATAGCATAACTCGTTTATGCAGAAACATTACAAATGACTGCAGGAGAACAAATTAATATGTTAATAATAGATATTGGAATATGGCCATTGATTGTGGTCCTGCGTCCATACCTTAGAGTATTCTTGTACCACGGCAGCATACTTCTTAAGGTCATCTCCAGGTACTGCCACAGCACCAGCTTGACGTGCCAGCATGGTCTTGACACCAGCCATCTGATCATTACGTCTGTGGGCAAAATAAGCAACACATGAAATGAATCAACAATTAGAAAGCAATATGCATATAATAGTGTAAGAAAAAGAATCCAATCAACCAACCGGATGTGATGATGAAATGGCAGTTACACAGATAAAATGTTTGCAATGATTTCCGGTACATTATCACTGACAAACCAACATGAATTATTCAATATAGTGGTGTAAAACAAATTCTACAGTAACCCTGTAAATAAATCTGAACTTACTTGAATAGCCATGCAATTGTCTCTTCACACCATTCAATGGCAGTCTCTACTAAGCCTTCACTGAGGGCCTTCTGAACAACCTGTACAAAGAATTCCAGGTAGCGAGCTCGACGACGGAACTTCACCACTGTAATTGAAACAGTAAAACAAATGTTTACAGGCTATGACTTGTTTTTGTTTTTTAAATACAGATTTAATAGGATATGCACTTTCTACTTCATATAAGTTATGTCCTATAAATGGAAGTCCTATCGTGTTTGATTATGTTTGTCAAAATTAGTTAAATTATTGGTCAAATTTGATCTTTCTGGTTGGAACTTTCAATATTTCACACTTACGTTTCAGAGAGGGAGGGAAGGAAGGAGGGAGGGGCAGTGGCGTAGCCAGGTTTTCAATACCGGGGCACAAACTTGTTAATGTACAGACGGAAATATTTTTTAACGACAGAGGTTGTGAATTGTGTGTTGACCCCAATTTGTTTAGCGCAGTGCACTCTAGAATCTAAGAAGTGAGGGGGTTGGTTGCGGACAAAAATTGTCCAAAATTTTCAACACACGTTTATATACAATTAACTTATGGAGTAATATAAGCAGACAGATTAGCTTGGGGCAAGATGTACTTTGTTTCTTCACATACACTATTGTTGACCCAATTTTTTTTTCCAAAATGCCTGCCGTGTACCGATGGCCTGAGATCTACCGACGGTAATGATGAGGGGGACTTTCAATTATAGGACATCATCAAACTTTTGGTTTTGTTCCCTAATTGCAGACCTGCCAACCTACCGAAGTCAGAATGAGGGACATTGAGGCCAAAACCTTGCACATGTACACAAACCAGATACCGCCAAATTCAAAGACTTGAGGCGGGCAATACTTTCAGAATTCAGGGAAGGTTTTGCATGTCTAAATTTATCACAATTGACTAAAGAGAATGCTATAGCAAAATTTGCATCATTTCTGCTGTTCTTACATTTAAATTTGCCATCACTGAAATTTTCAGGAAACAGGACTGTCCCTCTTTTTCCCTTTGGAAAACCCCAAATGAGGAACAGTCCCTCAAAATGAGGGACAGTTGGCAGGTCTGTAATTGATGTAGTGATTAAGGTGACGTGGTGATCATATCTTTTTTTTTAATTATCTACAAATAATTATCTATCTTTGTGAAATAAATAATTGATTCTTTCTAGTGAAAATAGTATATGTGCAATATATGCCAGTGAACATACAAGAAAATGATTTAATAAGTCTACCTTCTTTGTAAGCATGTCTACTTGGTAATGTTGCAATAAATGCATGCAAGATGTTAGGATCTTCTGAGCCATTCAAGTCATCTGCCCTGTGAGCTGAAGTTGAGGAAAGAAATATAAATTAGTCAAATGAATTTTAAATCTGTTCATCTAGACTAAATATGTTTGGTAGCCACGGTATCACATCTCATACAAAACACATCATCAGGCTGAGTGATCAGGCACTGGACTATTGACCTGTGCCACAGTTGGTATGATGTTACAAGATGGATATCTTCTAGTACAGGGAACCAATACCGTAGTAGCTCTGCACAACTAGGGCAGCGCTAATACGAAAATGTCATACAGATCAAATGATGTGTCTGTTTTGCCTGTTTTTTTTACGTTAACGTTGCGAACTAGATATCCTCACATAAAACTATCCTATCAGGTTTGTTTCATGTAGCTACTATATAATCATGCTTAATATTTGGATTGCAAGTTACTTGTCCCTATATTATTTTTGATTCTTTCTAAAAAAATTACCTAAAAATACAATTCCTCGTACCATTTCCCTAAAATAGGAAAATTCCTTTGGTGCCTATTTCAACAAAACAGACCCACACAAAAACTAACTTTCTCCTGTTTTACTCTTAATTCTTGATAAACACACATTTGAAAGTCATACAAACCAATCATTTCAGAGGCACAATCTTTCAAATAATATAAACCCTAGATGTAATGTATTGTTTTGAGGACATACCCATTTTTGAGAGTTTCAACATGTGTGCTTCCAGTGCCCTCAGCTCTTCATTTTGAGTGCCTTCCACATTGAGTACCACCTGGGTTTTCTTGGGTTTTTTCTTTCTTTGAGCCTGAACAATAGCTGTGTTATCCAAATCATCAGCAAGGTCTCCTAAACCTGGAGCTTCAGGACGACTTCTGTCTACCTCCTAAATCAGAATAATAGGGGAATAAAATTGTGTATTGTTAGCTGGAAATTGCTGGTACTATTCTTTGCAAAACTCATAACATCGTGGGTTGATGTTGAATGGCCATACAAGCATATATGAACTTTTCACATATAATCCCTGGTCGCAAATTATTTTACCGTAGTTAACATTTGAATAGGGAGCCAGTTTAAGCAACTGTATATGTGGTGTCCCGCCGACTAGGGTTAGGGAACTTATATATGTATTCTTTGGTAATATGTGTAGTAATATTAATCAGTAAGTATGATAAACAGATGCTTTTCTGGCACAACGACACGTAGCAGAGTGATATAGTCTCTGGACTATGGATCCATAGGTTGTTGGTTTGAACCCTGGTAGAACCCTGGTAGAATTTTAATTCTTATAAATTCCTTTTCTTTTTGTTAAATAAGAGGAAATAATAATGGCAATAAGCTTGCGTTATAAAACTGAACACTGTGGAATCTAACCTCATATACTTATGTACATGATGTATGCAATGCGATGTTATCTACGGGAAAAAAATGCACCCTGGTCAAAAAAAACTTAACCCAACTCAGGCAGCAGGGTTTGACAAGACAACATAAAAATAGCAAATTATAATATACACAACAAAACCGAACAGAAAATGAATGACATAATTTGATCTTACATTTTCAACTGCCAACATCTTCTTTCCTGCTTCAATAATATAATTGGAGAAGGCCCTCTGTTTCCAGGTCCGTAGTACCTTAGCCATGTGATATGTAATGACAGCAATCATGTGATGAAGACTGTCAGTCACAGACTGTTGACGACGATGACGCAGAGTAACTGGAGTCTCTTCCAATATGGCAAAGCAGCGAGTTAGCACCTGAAGGAGTGTGGAAAATATACTATTACCTCACCTACAAACTAAAATGTTCCCATTTCTTTCAATGTGATGTTATATTAAAATCTCTTTCAATATAATAGCTAATATCACCTTTTCTCATAAATCAGAGAAAATCATGATCTTGTTTGATTACATTTTGGGATTTGTTTTTCTCAAAGTGATGAAAAAAGTGATGAATTAGGATGATGTCCAAAAAAAAGTGCCAAATCTTTCCCCCTAAATCGTGCCATATCTAATTTATCACATCAAAATATTTATTTTCAGAATTGTGTCCCGGCTTACTGTTTACTGGAATTTTGTTTGACATTCTCCATATTGCAAAATGACATCTTAATTTCCCTCACAACTCATTTTATATATAAAACCTATACTTAAAACAATAAATTAATCAGCTAATTATACCTGAATAACTGGTGTAGATGATATCTTGTAATGTAGCAATGGTACAAGCAGCCCATAGCATTGTACAACAGCTTGTAAAGCCAAGTTAGATTCATTAAGCCATCCAGCTAGTTCCATAGCTACCAACATACGCTCACATTCACCAAGTCGCTGCAACTGTATGGACGAGAATTGTAAATAGTTTAAACATTTTATTTCCTGAAAATGGTTACAGCTAGTGAAATTGATATCTAATTATTTGAATATTTTATAGACATAAGCAAATAATGTTTATTGGGTATGCTATGTATATTCCAAGACAGCATACAAATATTGGTTAACCAATTCCTGACACTGAGTGTCTTTTTGCTACAGATACTAATGACTAAACTTGACCAATTACCTGTCCTTTGTAGTATGGTCCTCTATCACAAAGTTTGTCACAGTAGATGGTACCTTCTCTCATGCTCACATCAACATTGATGAATATAGCACTGAGGAACATCCGTAGTAACACTGGGGATGCTGTGTTGCAGGTCACTGGATTCAATCTATCAAAACAAACAAACATTAAAGTCAATAAATGTTGGTTCCACTAAGCGTCTACCAACAAGGGGATATTCTACAACAGGTCAACTCATTTAATTAAGAAATAAAGTGTGCAGCATTATCCTTCACACCCAAATAATGTGTCATCATCAGTAGAAATGTAAATAATGGGCAAGGTGCAGCCGAACTCATTATGTGATGCGTTTCAACAAATCACAGTGTGCAATTTTGAATAATGGGTCATGGAGGTAATAGACAAAAAAATACCCTTTCTTTTCTTTCTTTTTTTTTGATAAAGTTTTACTTTTGTCTCATAAGATCTTCTGTACAGCAGTAGTAACATACATTCCCTGTTGTATACAGCATTTACAGAGCTATATAGTAATAACAACTTCTATTTAAGAAATATATATAGGACTATAATTATATATGTACAAATTGAACTAGTCTTGTACTTTTTGCAAAGAGGGCAAATCATCTAAATATCAGTAACAATTTGGACTCATAAATTGGCTTATTTCAAGGTTAAACTTTTATAAAGCTTAAATACTTTAATTCTAAATAATTTAATTTGTGCTGAAAAAAACATAATAATTACCTTCTTAGTGTCAGTTGGTAGTCTTTCTGTGCTGATTCAATCTTTGTCTCAGACTCTGGTGGTGGTACTGGTGCTACAAAATGATCCCACAGAACCTTGCTAGCAGTCAATGCAGTTGAGTAACAGCCTATTTGGTATGCCGCCTAAACAATAAAAAGGTTATCATGTTCAAATTAATTATTTCACTTCCATTAAAAACATCACAAATCATAATAATTTGATGATTTTGGTATACTACGTACTTGACTTGTTTATGATTATGCCAAGTGTCACTATGTAACCTCAATTAGAAATAGCTACCTCCTAATTTAAAGTTAGGAAAGTTGTTCTTTCCATTCACTTCAACCTCTGTCCGCTTTCTGGGCTCTCCTTTTGTCTCCCTATATGTCTTTGTTTCGATAACCAACTCTTTCATATTGTTTCTGGCTTTGTTTCTCACCAAAACTTTTGCTTAATATTATTTTTTCTCATGATTAGATTTAGTTGTTGTTATATGCTGAGAAAATGATTTAAAAGTGAAAGAATAGACTATTTTAGTTGAAATCCATACACCTCCTATGGAAGACATGACCTTAATCCCACACACAGGGAGTGTGAATTTCAAATGGGGTTACCTGAATTGGAGATTTCATTTGAAATCTGAACCCCCTGTATGTGAGATTAAGGTCATATCTTCCATAGCGGGTGTGTGGATTTTAACTGGGCCAACCTGTGGCCCTTCAATAAAAAGAACTGATGATGATATTGTATGACATTATTATACCTTATAGGCGGTTACCCGTATTTCGCGGTTCTCGGCTGTCATAGTTATTGGCTTTTGCAGATCTCAAACCTGGGCTTCCTTGGCCAAAGTTACACCCACCGACCAAGTTTGAGCTCCATGAGCAATTTGAAATCTTTGTTTTTGACCTATGACCTCTCAACCGTAGGTCTGACAAAAAGGTCACAATGGAACTTTTGTTTGTTAGTCCAATTTCCAAGTATGTGCTCCATAGGCAATTTGAAATTTTTACCTTTTTGACCTTTGACCTCTTAACCGTGGGTCAGAAGAAAAGATCACCATTGAAACTTTTGTTTGTTAGTCCAAGGTCCACCCACCCACCAAGTTTGAGTTCCAGGGCAATTTGAAATTTTGACCTTGACCTATGACCTCTTAACCGTGGGTCTGACTGAAAAAGGTCACTGTGGAAACTTTTGTTTGTTAGTCCAAGGTCCACCCACCCACCAAGTTTGAGCTCAATGGAAGCAATTTGAAATTGTTACCTTTCTTGACCTATGACCTCTTAACCGTAGGTATGACGAAAAGGTCACCGTGGAAACTTTTGTTTGTTAGTCCAAGGTCCACCCACCCACCAAGTTTGAGCTCCATAGGTGCAATTTGAAATTGTTACCGGTCTTGACCTATGACCTCTTAACCGTAGGTATGATGAAAGGTTACCGTGGAAACTTTTGTTTGTTAGTCCAAGGTCCACCCACCCACCAAGTTTGGCGCCATAGGAGCAATTTGAAATTGTTACCTTTCTTGACCTATGACCTCTTAACCTTAGGTATGATGAAGAGGTCACTGTGGAAACTTTTGTTTGTTATGCCAAGGTCCACCCACCCACCAAGTTTGAGCTCCATAGGGGCAATTTGAAATTTTTACCTTTCTTGACCTATGACCTGCTCCATAGGTGCAATTTGAAATTGTTACCGGTCTTGACCTATGACCTCTTAACCGTAGGTATGATGAAAGGTTACCGTGGAAACTTTTGTTTGTTAGTCCAAGGTCCACCCACCCACCAAGTTTGAGCGCCATAGGAGCAATTTGAAATTGTTACCTTTCTTGACCTATGACCTCTTAACCTTAGGTATGATGAAGAGGTCACTGTGGAAACTTTTGTTTGTTATGCCAAGGTCCACCCACCCACCAAGTTTGAGCTCCATAGGGGCAATTTGAAATTTTTACCTTTCTTGACCTATGACCTCTTAACCGTAAGTATGACAAAAAGGTCACCGTAGAAACTTTTGTTTGTTAGTCCAAGGTCCACCCACCCACCAAGTTTGAGCTCCATAGGAGCAATTTGAATTTGTTACCTTTCTTGACCTATGACCTCTTAACCGTAGGTATGATGAAAAGGTCACCGTGGAAACTTTTGTTGGTTAGTCCAAGGTCCACCCACCCACCAAGTTTGAGCTCCATAGGGGCAATTTGATATTGTTACCTTTCTTGACCTATGACCTCTTAACCGTTGGTCTGACAAAAAGGTCATCGTGGAAACTTTTATTTGTTATTCCAAGTTCCATCCACCCACCAAGTTTTAGCTCCATAGGGGCAGTTTGAAATTTTTACCTTTCTTGACCTTTGACCTCTTAACCGTTGGTCCGACAAAAAGGTCACCGTGGAAACTTTTGTTTGATAGTCCAAGGTCAACATAATGGCATGGCTAGATTTGCCATTTAAAGTATTTGAAATTAGACTTCAATTGAACTTGACCCCGTCCTTGACTTTTGACCTTAAAAAATATAAACTCGTTCTTACTCATACCAAGCTGCACCCACCCACCAAGTTTGAGCCCGGTATGACCTACGGTGGCCTCACATTAGCAGTCACAGACAGACAGACAGACAGATCTACAGAGAATAGCGTATTATAATATAGATACCTAATATACCATATAGACGAATCCGACCGCGCACTCTCGAAAAGGCGCCCTCTTACATAGCCGCCATTACGGGGGCCATTACGAGGGGCCATTTGTGCAGCATAGCATAGGCAAACAACAACAATACTTTGGATATGCTTCTCTAAGTTCACTTCACTGTTACCATCATCAAATTGCCATGGCTGCTTAAGCAGATGATGTTCGAGACAGGCCAAAACTAGAATTTCAAGGTAATTTACTTGTCAAAAAAGTGAATTTATGCATCTTTTTTCGCAGTAGCGTAGGCCTAAATATTGTAAACAAAAGCTTATTTCATCCGTATGAAAAGTGTTAAAAAGCATCAGTCGCTTAGCTCTGGTTTAAAGAACCGGATAGGCCTACAGGTGTATTGAAAATAGTTTTAACTTTTAAGTAGTATAAAATATCGCAAAATTTTCATCAGAAGTAGAGTTTTAAACTTTAAAAAATGCAAATGATGAATGCTTTTAATTAAGAAGCGACAAAAGAACAAGAAAATTATCGGTCTTTGACTGACGATTTTCTTCGGCGACAATTGAAAGTCCGATGCGGTAGGCCTACTTCTTCGATGAGGCCAATTGAAAATAAATAACGTCCCTTGATTTTTGAAGATTTTCAAATATTTTTGTTATTTTTCTCCTTTGGTCCCTTTCTTTGTTTCTAAAATTGTTGCAATGAAAAGACATGTTTAGAAGTTCTTGCTTACCATTTATAAACATATGTAGGCCTATTGCAAACACTCTCTTCAAGTTAGGGGTATAGGCCTAGGGCTTTGGGGAAATAACAAAACATATTAGGGGCCTCCCCGTTTTTATGATGTGTTGCCAAAGCCTTTGCAATTGCAATTTTACACAGAAATGGATGGTAAAAAACAACATATAAATAACAAATAATAAGGGACTCCCTCATTGATTTTTGAAAAAGTCCGGACGGCACAAATCTTTGCAGGGTTCTTACACTTCATGAGCAAAAAAAAATCCATGACTTCCCATGACTTTAATTAAAGAATTCCATGACTTTCTCTGGTATATAATGCACCAACCATTTTCATACAATTATTGTACTATTTGTGTACTTCAAAACCCTAACCATGCTAAAGGGCACTCTACTTTCAAAATATGCTTTAATTCAACCACCGTCACATTGAAAAAATGACCATAGCAATTGGCATTTATTTTTTTCAAAACAATTTTCAAAGAAGCTCCATTTTCAAGTTACAACACTTTAAAATGTCCACGTTCCCATATTCAACTATGCACGAAGCATTTTTAAAACTTTTGCACTGGCTTTATTAACTAACAATTCATTGATTCAGGTGGAACACCCACCAGAAGCTTTAGGCCTAACATCGGGTTTTGTTAGGGCATGTTTTCAACAAAACATAAAGAAAAAAAACGAAAAAAAAAGTAGTGCTAATATTAATTAGAAAACTCTACTGGATATGTACATGTATACCAGTTGTCTATGCATGGTTAATATTAATGTCGGAAATTATCTTGTAGGCCTATTATAGAGCTAACTAAATACCTTCAGACGACAAAGCATGTGTAGCAGTTAGATAGCCCGGGTTAGATAATTAATAAAAAGTATGTGCATGCACCATCTGAAAGTCTGATGAAGTAAATGTGACATCATCAGGGGGGGATGAGTCACTTGTCGGCAATTTTCAATTAGAAGTTTTTTGCATCATTTTCTAGCTGTTTATACAAATGCTACATTTTGATGCAAACTCCATCAAAATCGGACGTCTGGTTACCGAGTTATGAGCAATTTATCAATGGCTAAAAACAATGATAAAACAAAAGAATTTGAACATTGTTTTTGCCAATATCTCAAAAACAATATTAGCGCGACATCCGACTCATTCCCTTGATCATGTCACAAATTATTTCGGAAATCATGTTGTAGGTCTATTCATGTTAAATAAAAAAACAAAGTGCGTGCATGATCTGAAAGTCGAAACGAAAACGATGTCGGAAATCATCTTAGGCCTATTATTTTGCACCAATAGAGCTAAATAGTTAACTAAATACCTTCAGACAACAAAGCATGTATGCGTGTAGTAGGCCTAGTTAGATAGTTAAAGGCTTAATGTACGATTTCCTTCAAATTTTAAATTTGTCATTATAGGCCTATACTCAAAATGCTGAAATAATACTAGTATAATGATCGGGAATGGTTTCTGTCCATTTTGAGCTGAAATAACGAGGTAACGTGAAAGAAACACTGCTTGTTATTTTGGCCGTTTAACACGCAGTTCTATTGGGCAGACATAAAGTCATAATTTCTTGAATTATGACTTTATGTCGAACTATGCTCTGTTTACCTACAAACACAACAAATTTGGCTGATTCCATTTAGGTGCAAGTTGTGACATGTGTAAACATTACAAATATGTAAAAAAAATCAGGTTTGAAAAAAATCAACCAAATTCATATTATAAGATCGTACATTATGACTTTAATAAAATATTAATGTGAATGTGCATGAACCATCTGAAAGTCGAACGTTAACTATATCGGAGATCATTCTATAGGTCTATTAAATTAAAAAAAATAATAATGTGCATGCAAGATCCGAAAGTCGGAAAGAAAACGATGTCGGAAATCATCTTGTAGGCCTATTATAGAGCTAAATAAATTTAGTTTTACTAAATGGGCAATTCCACGGTAACGGAATGTAACATGTATGTTTACATTTTCAAAAACAAAATTTTGGGCAGAAAATCATGTCTTTTGAAAAAAATCAGTACTGAGTAGTAAACATATTTCAATATAACTGCAATAGGCGTCAAATTAAAGATATTGTTCTACTCTATCATTTCATACCAAATTTGTAATATTGTGGCACCAGTGTTTTTGGAGATATTAACTATTTTCACCATTTGGAATTTGCTCTCTCTCATACGGAATTGCCCATATACCTTCAGACGACATAGCATGTGTACAGCAGTTAGGCCCTAGATAGGTCTACTTAATAAAAAAACATTAATGTGCATGAACCATCTGAAAGTCAGAAGTATTATTTCGGAAATCATCTTTTAGGTAGGGCCCATATATAGGCCTAAATAAAAAAAATAATGTGCATTCATGTATGATCCGAAAGTCGGAACAAAAAAAATCTTGTAGGCCTATTATTGGCCGGTAAATGCGTGATTTTACTTTCCGATTGAGAAAGTAGGCATAACAATCGGAATGGATTTTAAAAACACGGAAAAGGATATTAAATGAAAAAGCTAATTTAATTATCATTTTTGGTTTAAAATAATATTATTAATCAGAGAAACTTTTTTGGGGGAGCAAATTGTGAAATTCCATGACTTTCCATGACTTTCAAGATTTTCTGAATTCCATGACTTTGCAGGCCTGGAAAATGAAAAAGCAAAATTCCATGACCCATATACGAACCCTGCTTTGTTCCCACCTCTAGATCCCTGATTTGAAGTTAAACCTTGTCTAAAATAACACTACCAACATGCCAATATCGGTTGTGAGAGCCGGCGAGTTATGCTAGGGTCGGGTACCCGTGCCAATGCCGAGTAGGCCTACCAACCAAAAATAAATGACTAGTCAGGTCCAAGGCCTAGCATACCAGGCCTAAAGTTGAGCATCAATATAATTGTAGGTCTAAATGCTCAAAAATGTTCCGACCACAGCCCCTCAAAATAAGGTACACCTAATCATGAAAAAAATGCAGTATTAACCTGATTAAAATCGGGATTAAAATAGCTTTAAACAGATGAAAGGTGAACATACAGCGTGCACGTGAACTTGAATCAAGCGCGAAATGGCCCCCGGCAATGGCGGACGCAACAGCGCCACCCACGGTTGAGGAGTAGAAACAGCTCCCGTCGGATTCGTGTATACCTCTCATGTCAACAAAAATGTACCCCCTCCCACCCACACACACACACATACATTCGTCTTACCTGACCAAGGAAGGCATATGTCATCAGTATAGGCAGTGGGTGGGTGCACAACACAGGTTTACTAGTATCACCTATAGAGCCTCCAATAAGTTGACCCTGTGCTGTATATGCTGCTACTGCAAACACATATCTCTCATTGGTCTTCAATCCTGATACATGTAACTCACAATCATAAGCTGGAACCTGTGAGATAGGGATGGTACATCAGTACAATACAAAATGTAATTTAAACTCATGCACAACTGGCTAAGCTTTCCAAACTTCTTGACATTAGAAACAAAAATACAAGTTGAAAATATTCTAAAATTAAGTGTCATTTTTAGTATCTTATCCCAGAAATATTTTTTTTTAATATTTTTTTTTAATCATCGGAACAAATTAATCACAAGTAAGTATAAGACTCTTACCTCTTCCCCTGAGCCTGGTAGGTAGTAATCATTGAGTCTCACTTTAACATTGCTACCACTAGCTGGACGACCAAAAATCCTGTACCACGCAACCTGAGTGTACAACAACAAAGAAATCATAATTGGTTTTCAAATATATTTGCTGGTTCTTAACCTGATAAAACCATCTCATGCACTTGCCAAACCTCTGCAAGTCTCTCTTTCAAACACATTGCAAGAATGTTACACTTTAGTATGCTTACACATTTCAAGAGATTTTTTTCAATGTCATACCTATGTTTAAAGGAAATAAAGGGGAAACTCTTCACAAAGTGAATTACGATTCAAAACTCACCTCTGCCTTAGGTTTGTAAGGGGCAGGTTTGAATATCATAGTTGTATCAGTACGGCAGACAAGCAGTGGTGCTGGGGGTGGTCCAGAGTTCTTTACAGCATTAGTAATTGTGTTGCTGGTATACAGCTTGTATTCCTGATCCTGAGCTTTCTTCACAAAATTCATTGCATCCTATGGAGGGAAACAGAAACATGTGAGTGGGTTCAAACAAGAACTTGAGATTAAATAATTATTATGCAACAAATTACCTTCTTTGACTTGCCCTCTCTTATTTAATTAAAGACACTAGCTGTATTTTGGTAAATCTGAAATCTAAATAAATCATCAAAAATCAGATTTTGCCATTTAAGTAAAAAGTATAGTTGTGCTAACATATTCTGCAAGTGATAAGACCAAGAGCGAATTATGAATCATGGTAAAATGTCACATTTTAGTCAATGTTGGAGGTGTCTGTCTGTACAAACACTTGTAGATACATGCAAATGAACAGAGCATCACATTTATCAACACCACCATTTTCTTCCTTTTTTCAGCGTAAAAGTGAATAATTAGCACAATTAGCATTGTGGTCCGGCATCCAGAAACAACACTCCCGTCGAGTGCTTCGCCATACCACTACGCTCATCTTTCTTGTGACAAAATATCTCATTCTTTTATTTTAATTTGACCCTGATACATTTCCTTTTAATTTTGTATATTATCATCACGTGCACATTTTACACTTATCTTTTATTTTAGGAACTGTTTTAATGAAAAAATGGGATTTTTATAATATTTTGAATTAATTAATTAATTAATTTTATAGTGGGGGACATTTTTCTCATATTTTTTTTTTTTTTTTTTCTATCATACTTAACAAGATAAGTCTTGTTTTGTATTTATTTCATCCCTTATGTATTTCTTTATTTTTGTTTTAAGCGCTTTATCATTATAGCGCCTCATTGATTCGGACCTATTTCCGTCGTGCGAATTGGCATGGGAGTAAAACGGCTCTTATTCACGAAGTTATTTTTTCCTACCCAGAATGTCGAAGGTGGCTACCAGTATAGCCTGTTTGTTTCTTGATTTCTCCGAAAATACATCAAATTGGATCGTCAAATTTCAGGATGGTAATGAGAAAAATATAATTTATTAAAGGGGCATTGAGAGATATCGCGCACAGAACGCCCTCAATTTCGGTCAAACTAGCTCAAAGTCTGGTTTTTTACATATACGTAATGGTTATACATATACAAATCTTAATCTGAAATAGTTAAGCGAAATTCGGCGTCTTTCGGGTAAAATTTCATGATTTTCTAATATTTTGTATAGATCTATACATAAAATTCCCGCTGATTTTAGGTTAATGCGCATTGCATCATGGGAATGAGCCATAACATTTACGTTACGTTGTTGATGTTGATGTTGGCAGATGATGAGTTGGCGAGCGAGTGAAACAGTGTTGTTGTACATGGTGCGATACACCCAGGACGATATGTAACTATTCGCTTCTTTAGCTTCAAGGGTCAGTTTGCTTGCGCTTCAGTTTAGTCATCCTCAGGAACCAACTGAAGTTGGAAAACTTTACATTTCAACCGCTATGCGTGTGATGACGATGTATGTACTGTGTTCAGTCTGAGACGAATATACGGTACCTACGCACGAGTGCAGAATTCGACAGCATGCACTTCTTCTCTCTGTTCAGCAACTGGATGCATGTTCAATATGCATTGCAATTTCATTATTTGCAACATCAACTACTAGTACCATGTATGTATAATGTAGCCGATCCTGTGTAAGTGAGGACGCGATAAACATTCTGATGAGCCTAATGGTGAAGTACATCAATACTAGACTAGTCAGTGCTATAACTATTGCACATGAATTAGTAGTGATCAAAGCATTACTTCACATGCTGGGCAAATAGGCGCAAATGCATGAATGGGGTGCAAATGTACATGATAAAAACATGAAAAGGGGGGAACATCATGGAAAATCAACGGAGCATTCAAGAATGATTTACTCGAGTCTAACTCTAGTCTAGCTTCCATGGCATGGGATGGCGATAAACTGGAAATGACTTGATGGCAGCTGCCAGCCATGCCAGCAGGGACTCAATTCAAGAAGAAATGCCATCGCATGATCGATAGCTCTTTTTTGCGATGTGACCCCGGGGATGTGACACCTGATATGAGACCTTTGACTGACATTCAAAGTTGATGAAATGTCATCGTATTGTTATGTAGTTGATCATGTACTGCATACAACAAGTAGTAAATGGTGTTCATTAAGGTGGTACTACACACCCCTGATAAATTTTGTGACTAATTTTGCATTTTTCTCAAAAAATAGCTATGCATTGGTATAAAAAATAGCTATGCATTGGTAACAAAAGTTATGTATATCATATGGGCAAGGAATCCAATTACTTCATTGAAATTTCAGTGATTCAAGACAAGTGGTTCAGTTACATTAAGAAATTAGGTACATTCTAGCGGTACCTCTTTTTTCTTATCATAAATAACGCACGTTTTTCTTTGGATTACTAAATTCCAGTGTAGTAATTGGATTCCTTGCCCTATAATATACATAAATTTTGTTACCAGTGTCAGTGTGTTATTATTTTTTGAGAAAAATAGTCACAAATTTATCTAGGGGTGTAGTACCACCTTAAGCCATGGATTTTCAGGTAATAAATTTGTGCCCGAGTACCTGACTCATTTTTTTGGCTGGTAATATGGTACCCAAAAATTTTTAACAAATATTTTATTCCTTTTTCGGTTGTCTCTGGACCTACACATAGAGCTATTTTTTATAAATGCTAGGATCATTCATGGTCGACTTTACAAAAAAAAGGTTTATGTTTTTTTTATACAAATTGATAATTTGTATTCATGTTCCATTGTTCATACTTGTTAAGGGGTACTACACCCTGTGGTAAATTTGTGACCATTTTTGCATTTTTCTCAAAAAATAATAACACACTGGTAACAAAAGTTATGTATATTATTGGGGCAAGGAATCCAATTACTACACTGAAATTTAATTGACTCAAGACTGGGCTCAAGACAAGTGGTTCAGTATATATGATCGGATATGAGGTACATCCTAGCAGTACCTCATTTCTTATCCTAAATAACGAACCGCTTGTCTTGTGTCACTGAAATTCCAGTGTAGGAACTGGATTCATTGCCCCTATATTATACATTAACTTTTTTTACCAGTGTGTTATTGAAAAAAAAGCAAAAATAGTCACAAATTTACCACAGGGGTGTAGTACCCCCTTAATGATTTCAAAATGGTGAAGTACATCAATACTAGACTAGTCAGTGCTATAACTATTGCACATGAATTAGTAGTGATCAAAGCATTACTTCACATGCTGGGCAAATAGGCGCAAATGCATGAATGGGGTGCAAATGTACATGATAAAAACATGAAAAGGGGGGGAACATCATGGAAAATCAACGGAGCATTCAAGAATGATTTACTCGAGTCTAACTCTAGTCTAGCTTCCATGGCATGGGATGGCGATAAACTGGAAATGACTTGATGGCAGCTGCCAGCCATGCCAGCAGGGACTCAATTCAAGAAGAAATGCCATCGCATGATCGATAGCTCTTTTTGCGATGTGACCCCGGGATGTGACACCTGATATGAGACCTTTGACTGACATTCAAAGTTGATGAAATGTCATCGTATTGTTATGTAGTTGATCATGTACTGCATACAACAAGTAGTAAATGGTGTTCATTAAGGTGGTACTACACACCCCTGATAAATTTTGTGACTAATTTTGCATTTTTCTCAAAAAATAGCTATGCATTGGTATCAAAAAATAGCTATGCATTGGTAACAAAAGTTATGTATATCATATGGGCAAGGAATCCAATTACTTCATTGAAATTTCAGTGATTCAAGACAAGTGGTTCAGTTACATTAAGAAATTAGGTACATTCTAGCGGTACCTCTTTTCTTATAATAAATAACGTACAGTTTGTCTAGAGTCACTGAAATAATTATTCCAGTGTAGTAACTGGATTCCTTGCCCCTATAATATACATAAATTTTGTTACCAGTGTCAGTGTGTTATTATTTTTTGAGAAAAATAGTCACAAATTTATCTATGGGTGTAGTACCACCTTAAGCCATGGATTTTCAGGTAATAAATTTGTGCCCGAGTACCCGACTCATTTTTCGGGCTGGTAATATGGTACCCAAAAATTTTTAACAAATATTTTATTCCTTTTTCGGTTGTCTCTGGACCTACACATAGAGCTATTTTTTATAAATGCTAGGATCATTCATGGTCGACTTACACAAAAAAAGGTTTATGTTTTTTTATACAAATTGATAATTTGTATTCATGTTCCATTGTTCATACTCTGTTAGTTATATTACACTTCTGTAGGTAAATTTGTGACCATTTTGCATTTTTCTCAAAAAATAATAACACACTGGTAACAAAAGTTATGTATATTATTGGGGCAAGGAATCCAATTACTACACTGAAATTTAATTGACTCAAGACTGGGCTCAAGACAAGTGGTTCAGTATATATGATCGGATATGAGGTACATCCTAGCAGTACCTCATTTCTTATCCTAAATAATCTAACATGCTTGTCTTGTGTCACTGAAATTCCAGTGTAGGAACTGGATTCATTGCCCCTATATTATACATTAACTTTTTTTACCAGTGTGTTATTGAAAAAAAGCAAAAATAGTCACAAATTTACCACAGGGGTGTAGTACCCCCTTAATGATTTCAAAATGCATTGAATTTGTATATATATATATTGAAATCGAGTACCGGTATAACATGAACACAAATATCACTTTGCATTAAAAAAACACAACAACCATGAATGATCCCAGCATTTAGCTCTAGGTCCAGGGACACACTCCAATACTGGAAAAATAATTTTTGTTGAAATTTCGGTACCTGGGCAGGGAATTTCCTGCCCGGTAATGTAATCTTAAGGAACCCGTGAGCAGTGTTCATAAGCATAAAGTTTTAAATTATGAAAAGTTTAACATAAGTTATTATTTGTAGGCCTATTCATGTCATTAGTCTATTGACATATTTCAAAATGGATACAAATCCAATGCATTTTGAAGTGCCAATTATAACTTTGCATATTGAAAACACAAAATGTAACTTTTTAATTTTTGAAAAGTCAACCATGGCTGATCCTAGCATTTAGCTCTTTGGTCCAGGGACACTCCAAATCCAAAAAATAAAATCCAATTTTTTGGACAATTTGTGGAATTTGTCAAAAAACTAGGGGTAGAACTTTACTCAAATATGGGACTTTACTATATATACTATACTATACTATAATACTATACCCATGTTCTGGGAAAAGTGAGGTGTTTTTGTATAATTATTGTAATTTACAATGTTATATATTAAAAGAAAAGGAGCAGAATAAAATAAAAGAGTAATTAAATTTATTTCCATAAAAGACTTCAATTTCTTCAATACTGTGTCCACTTTCCATGTTCTTATATGTTTGTAGCTGTACCAGTGGTTTGATCCTGGATCATCAACACATAGTGTTCATACAGTACATGGCCCATTCACTCTGTGAGTGGTCCAAGAGAGAAATTATTTTGGCATACACATGCCCTGTGTCTTACATGTAGTTGTATGCGCATTGATTGACTGGCTATATAATATGGGGATATTATATAGTGTGCATTCAGTGAAGGGCCTGTGGGGCTATTTTCTTTGGAAAGGAATGGGGGGGCTATCAGTGACCAGATTGCATTGTTTTTGTCACCTACATGTATCTGAAGTAAACAAGGTTTTTAAGCATTGGATAGGTTGGAGGGCCATGATGATACCTCATTTACAATCTTTTTCATTTTTCAATTTCAATTGTAAAAAACCTCCATGTTCCACACATTTAGTGGAAAACAATTTGACCCCTTTAGTAGCCTATGCCAAACCTATCATTATTTTTCAATTTCAATTGTAAAAAAACCCCTCCATGTTCCACACATTTAGTGGAAAACAATTTGACCCCTTTAGTAGCCTATGCCAAACCTATCACGATCCTCCACTTATTTGGGACCCCTCCTAAGAACTGTAAGCACCCTGATGACATTGTTGAGTTCAAAAAGCTTACCCAAGCACTGAATACCAGTATGAATGTTGAGTCCACCCCAGACCCCAGTTATAACAAGTCACCAAAAATTCAGGGCAAGTCAAGTCATTTCAAGTCACTTGATATCACAAGTGGTTGAAGCGTAAATGTAAAAAGCAAAAGTCAGAAGTGTAAAAAGCATGTCAGAATTTTAGAAAATTATATTTGCAATTGATTTATGGATACTTTTGTGTGTGGGTATGCACTTTTGTTTCTAGGTGTTTGTGCTTTGTGAAATTGTTTAACCCGCAAATGCAATTTGTATAAGTTGAAACAAAATTCTGACTTAGTTTACACTTCTGGCTTTTGATTGTGTTTATTGGTTAGGGTTAGGATGTGGGTTTGAATACAGTATCTGTGGTTTGCATAAAGGGTCAATGTGTTACTATGATCCTGATTGGATTTTCTCAAGGGTTTTCTGATATCGTATGACCCCGCATTAGGGAGCTGTCACTTTCTTCGGAAGGGGGTCCCAAATATACGGGGGTGGTCATAAATTTCGGACAAAGAAAAATAAGGGTCATAACATTTTTGATGACCAAAATGTAGGAAGTTGCAAGATGTCCACAGATAGTGTATTTATGTTATTCAAAAGACAGATTTCAATACAATTTTAGCCTGCCGGGGTAAGGTGTATTGGTGGTGGACTGTGGTGGTGGGGAGGGCGGGTTTGGGTCATAAAATTGTTGTCGAAATAAAGGGGTCGAAATTTTATTGATGCTGACTTTTTGTAAATTTGGGACTGGGGGGCAAGGGGTATTTCTCTTGCCCCCCCATTTTTTAGGCAACTTGACTTCCCCAAAAAAAAAAAAAATCACACACATTTCCAATTTTTGCTGCAACTTTTGCTACAAAATTGGTTTATCCCCCTGAAATTCACTTCCCCAAGTCCCCCTCGAAAAAAATCCTGGGTCTGCACTGAGGGAAATTGTATACATAAGCTTACTGGAATACTTCCTTTACATGTACGTGCATGGTTCTTCATGTATAAGCTGTTCTTATTTGAATTTTATAGTGGGAAATTAAACACGATAGTGGACAATATATTGCCGGGATATATTGACATGAAATCATTTATCTTTTCAAAAGAAAATGAATATAATTAGTACGGCGTAATTTGCTGTTTACATAGTTTGTACACATGTCTATGTGCCCGATCGACGGTCAATTGTTTACGTATCGCGAGTTGTCACCACAGCTGTCAAATCGTTACCGAATTGCCTTGGTTCAAGCCCATAATGCAACGCGAGTGCAAAACTCAAGATCTAGGCACGCTAAACGAAACGCTCATAAAATGTCGCTTATTTTACTATTTACTGTTTTTTTTTCTTGAAATTACCACTGTGGTAGGTTTTTCTGGATCCCTTTTATCAATATAAAGTGAAATGTTCTCATTCAATTTTCCTGCGAAATCTCTCACTGCCCCTTTAAATGATACCAAAAACCACAGACCCTAGAAAAAAAATGAGAAAAATCGGGGGATGATGCTGTCGATCGGGTCACGGACCTTTAATGTCTTGGATGCACCATCGGATAGATGAGTGCCACTGATGTAAAAGCAATTTCCAAATAAAAACTTGAAACTTAAAAACTACAATACTTTCATGGTAAATCCATGCATAGCTATGTTATAGCCATGCATATATAATTGATGGCGCTCTGAGTGTGAAGACGTGAATCATTTGGGTCTCCGAGAAATCGGCTAAAATTTACAATTTCATACTCCTACGCAGCAAATATTCTGCTTGAACCTGAAATTTATTGTTTCAAGAACCCGCCTAAAGGTATATCTACAATTTATATCAACTTATATGATGACATCCGTGAGTTTGAACCTAATATTATTGTTGTGAACGGACCTACACTGACTGATACCAAAAATTCACAGTCAGTCAGCTAGTGCTACCACAAAGGAGATCGATACATCGATTCGACTTCGATCTACATCTACCGATAGACAATACACATAGTGAAAACATGTCGGATGACACACGGTCGGATGATAAAGTGACACAACAAGTTAGAAACAGTAGTATTGCCGGCGACTCTGACGTGAGTAACTCTGATCTGAAACAATTTATGCTAGATATGAGGAAAGAAATGTTGGATATGAAGAATGACATACTCTCAAAATTGACTGAAAACCAACAAGATATTAAACAAATCAAGGATGAGTTGACAACGGTACGGTCTACTCTTAACGATGTAGAACAGGCAACAAGTTTCCACGCACAGAGGCTTGACGATATTGAGCAGAAGAAAGTTCCAGAATTAAAAGCTGAAATGGACAAAAAGGTTCAATTACTAGAGGAGAAACTGTTGCTCCTTGAGATACATGACAGGAAAAGAAATTTACTGGTCTATGGCGAGAAGAAGAAAAAAAAATGAAGACACAAAATGGTAATGCTGGATGTGTGGCATCACAACTATTCATGTTCAGAGGAACAGTTAGAAAGAGGTGTAGTTATGACTTCTTGCCACCGCCTTCCCCAATCACGCCATGCTAGATGCGATAGTGATGGGAATCTACCACCGCGACCAGTGATAGTGCGCTTTGGATTTGATTCCGATAGAGCATTCTTTGGTAACCTGAACAATATGAAACGGGTTGCAAACTTCGTGTACTTGACGATTTGCCACCAGAAATGAAAAGAGAACGTGGCAGACTTGCTTCCATTGCTTATAACATAAGGAAGGAGCAGCATCAATCTACAAAGATTGTTGTGGTTGGAACAAAGGTGTCATTGCAGTACAAACCTCGAAATAGACCAGATTTGGACTGGAAAACTTACAAGGATTCAAATTAACTGAACTGAACTCATATTATGTACAAGGGACTACCCCGAGAACTACAACAGACTAGTGTCAGAAAAAGTTTATGCATCAAAGAAATTACCTTATAAATAAATACCTTGTAAAAATGTGTTCAAAAACTATTTATTTTTAGACAGATATAGCAAAAAAAAAAAAAACACCAAAAAACAAAATATATTACAAAAATACAAGTGAGGCGCCTATAATTATGCAATATGGAGATGTTCTTATTTTGGCAATAATCATGAAATAACCATGTCAAATAAATTTAAAAAAAAAAAAAAAAAACCAACCAGGTAAAGTAAATGAAGGAAATACTGTATATAAGTCAAAAGTCTTAAAAAGCTCTTTGAAAATTTGAAAATGATACTTATAAAGTATACAACAAATTTATTTATGTTCGATTTCAATATTTTGCTGTTTTATTTTCTGTTTGTTTTTTCGGGGACCCAGATGGTTTCTACCTTATTTGATTTGTTTGAATTAACAAAGAACTTTAATTGCAATTATTTTTTATCTTTTTAACATTTTTGTATTAGAAATTGGTAAGAGTTATATATTGTTGGTGTTTTCTTTCTGTTATGTCTGTTAATATTAAGGATGTATGTGTTAAGTGCTCAAAAATTGTAAAACAATGTCACAAGGATATATCATGTAAAATTTGTAACGGTTACGTTCTCATAAAAATGTACCTTATTAAAGCCTAAACAATTAAAATGTCTAAATCCAAAGGATTGGATCTGCTCGAAATGCATTGAACCTATTGATAATAGCGATAATTCTGATATCGAAGCAGAAGCTGACAACTTAAACCAAGCATACCACGTTAATTTAACAGATACAGACCTAGAAAAATATAATGACATGGTATTTAATCCATTAACATTTGATTGTAATTCGAGCAAGATCTATAGTGATGTAGTAAATACTGTAAACGACGATATACACGATTGTTCATATCTTACCCCTACACAGTTCTGTTCAGATCCGAAAGCAAGTAGTGGAAACTTTAACATGTTAAATGTTAATATTCAAGCTTATCCAAAAATTTCGCTAAATTTAAACAATGTATTAATACGCTAGATCAAGATTTCGATGTTATTGGTATTTCCGAAACACATTTGAAAGACACACCTCCGCATATGTATAATCTTCCTGGCTACAATTTAGAATATATGAACAGGATTGAACGAGGTAAAGGAGGCGTGTGCCTTTATATCTCTGATAAAGTTAAGTATAAACTTAGGCCAGACCTTTGTCATGCCCACTCTAATTATGAGTCGTGTTTTATAGAAATTGAATGTAATTCTTCTAAAAATGCTGTAGTCGGTGTGTTATACAGGGCTCACAATTCAATAAATGACTTTATGACGGATTTTGACCCTTTTAAAAAAATTAACATCAGACAGAAAACAGATTTATATAATGGGTGATTTCAACATTGATTTACTAAAGGTAGATAGTCACAGACCCACTCATGATTATCTTGAACTTCTTTACTCATGTTCATTGACGCCTACAATTTATAAACCAACTAGAATTACGCCAACATCAGCTACAATTATTGACAATATTCTAACAACCAATGAAAATATAATCAAATCGACAATTTTGATTACAGACATAAGTGACCATTTTCCAACTACTTTGTCAACCAATCTTGAAATACATAAACGAAATGAAAAAACGAATAAGGCAACTTACAAAAGAATTCATAGTGATGTTAATGTATCTAAGTTTAAAAACGACTGTCAGAGGTTAAATGGGACTAAACTCTTGACAATAATAATGCAAATGATGATTATAATACATTTATTGATACTTTTAATACTTTATATGATGATTGTATCCCATTAAAAAATGTACGGGTAATAGAAGAAAAGAACCAATAGCACCATGGATCACCAAAGGTTTACTTAAGAGTATTAATAAAAAGAATTTATTGTATAAACAATATATTAAATCACCTAATGCTAGAAATTGTCAATTATTTAAGACATATAAAAATAAGTTACAAATGCTTCTTCGAAAATCGAAACGAAAATATTTTTTCTCTAAGTTTGAGCATGCTAAATGCAATATGAAACAAACATGGAAAACAATCAATGATGATATTGGACGAAGCAAAAAACAATCGACTCAAAGTAAATTTAAAGATGAAGGTGGCAATACTATCAACAATCCTCAAGATATCTCAAATAAATTGAATGATTTTTTTGTAAATATAGGTCCTAATCTTGCCTCAACCATTCAACACAAAGGGAAACATTATTTTGATTATCTAAATGATACCATATCTGGGAGTATGTACCTGAAACCAATTGTTGAACTTGATATAATCAAAATTATAGATAAGTTAAAGTTAAATAAGAGTGGTGGTCACGACAATATTAGCAATCTAATCATAAAAAAAGTTAGTCGAGAAATTGCCAAACCTCTTAATATGATATTTAATTTATCTATTTCTACCGAATTGTTCCAGATAAAATGAAAGTAGCTAAGGTCATACCACTTTTCAAAAAACAAGATGTTGAAGTTTTCTCAAATTATCGTCCCGCTTTCTCCTACCATGTTTTTCCAAAATTCTTGAAAGATTAGTTTTTAACAGATGTATGGATTATATTGATACTCAAGGAATCCTTAACACTAAACAATTTGGTTTTAGACCAAAGCACTCAACCTCTATGGCTATTGAACAAATGGTAGATAAAATAAATTTCAAGGGTTGAGAGAAACGAGACGACTGTTGGAATATTTTTGGACTTGTCTAAAGCATTTGATACAATTGATCACAATATTCTCCTTCACAAACTAGAACACTATGGCCTTCGTGGCATTGTCTTAGACTGGTTCAGAAGTTATTTAAGTAACAGGAAACAATATGTATCTTATAATTGCCATTCATCAGAATTGAAACATGTAATTTGCGAGTTCCGCAAGGATCTATTCTCGGCCCTCTTTTATTTATACTATATATAAATGATATAACTAATACATCTAATATACTTGATTTCATCCTCTTTGCAGATGATACAACAATTTTATATTCACATGAAAACATAGAAAAGCAAGTCAATCTTATAAACAAAGAACTACAGGAAGTGAGCAATTGGTTCAGAGCAAATAAATTGTCTGTTAATGCCAGTAAAACAAACTACATGATACTAGGAACGCCAAATATGACACAAATTAATGATCTGAGAATCATACTTAACTACACTACCTTAGAAAGAGTACAACAAACCAAGTTTCTTGGTGTGTTAATAGATGAATGTCTCACTTGGAAAAGCCACATAGATTGTATTTCAAAAACAGTGTCAAGAAATGTTGGTGTTATGACCAAACTAAAACATTATGTACCAGAACGTATTTTACATACCCTTTATTGTACTTTGATAATGCCCTATCTTAATTATGGAATACTTGTATGGGGGATACCTGTAAAACTTACTTAAGTAAATTAATGAAACTTCAAAAGTGGGCTATAAGAACGATAGCAAACAGTCACTACAGAGAACATACAGGACCGTTGTTTGCAAACTATAACATCTTAACTATCAAAGATGTGTACTCACTGTATTGTGGTATATACATGTACAAGTATTCTATTAATGAACTTCCTCTTATATTTAATAATTATTTTTCCAAACGCTCTGATGTACATAACTACAAGACAAGACATGTAAACGACTTAAATTTGACTAAAAACAAAAAAGTTTTTTCTGATCACGCAATCCGTACTAAAGGCCCCATCCTTTGGAATTCACTAGGTATTTTTGTGAAAAACTCCAGATCTATTAAACATTTCCGTATCAATTAAAAGAAATGTTAATCTCAAAATATACTTAATATATTATCTTTGAGCACCGTCCTTGTCTTGTCTTTTGGTTAGTGATTCCTTTTTTATGTGATGTTTGATTGATTTTTTTTTGTATAAATGTTATTTGTAACTTTATAATTTCTAGGGGGAGGCGATATATCTGGCCTTATTGGCCTTCTAGCCTCTTCCTCCATAATGTGTTGTTTTCTGTAAATTTTTAATTTGATTGTTTTTGTGAATGTCAGTTTTTTATGGAAATAAATGAATATGAATGAATATGAATATGAATAGCTATGTTATAGCCATGCATAGTTATGTATAGCCATGCATAGCTATGTATAGCCATACATAGCTATGTATAGCCATGGATAGCTATGTATGGCCATGTATAATAGCTTTCATGGTAAATGCCATGCATAGCTATGTTATAGCCATGCATAGTTATGTATAGCCATGCATAGCTATGTATAGCCATACATAGCTATGTATAGCCATGGATAGCTATGTATGGCCATGTATAGCCATGTATAGCCATATGTAACCATGTCATAGCCATGTATAGCCATGTATAGCTATGTATAGCCATGTATACAGGCTGCCAACTTTGAAAAACACATTTCAGTATTCTCAAACCTCAAAATCACCATAGTGCTGTGATCAAGCACAAATCGGCATTTTGAAAATATACTTACGGTTCTCAAGATATTTATTTAGGCCTATTCAAGGCATTTATTTATTTGTACCTTTTGCTTGTCGAGTATCCTTTGATTTGATTTTGTTTAATCATATGTTAATACGGTTTTGTTTGTATATATTTAATGTCTTGGATGCACCATCGGATAGATGAGTGCCACTGATGTAAAAGCAATTTCCAAATAAAAACTTGAAACTTAAAAAGTACAACACTTTCATGGTAAATGAAATTATTTAAAACAAATAAAATAAAATTTTGCACACACATCTAATTTTCCTGACTTCATATTTCGAGTGCTCCCTTCAATCTTCAGAACAGGGAAAGGCCACTAGCCTAGTGTTACCCCCAGCACTTCCCTGTTCAGACTTTTTTTTTGTCTGTTTTGTAATGTCAGAGAGGGGTTGTAATGGTCCCATATACTGATATACTAGGCACTGAACAAGTGCTAGTCAAAAGGACATTTCACCTCGAGTAAATGTTTACATAACTGATTGGGTTTGGTGACTCTTCAGGATGTGTGATAATTATGTGTAAATGAGTGAGATGTTTGTTCATAGTCAGGGTTGCCAACCAACAATTTGGTAGCCCAATTAGTTCTGAATATGCACTAATTGGGATAATTTGAGACACTACTTGCTCATGGCTCGTGCACAGAAGTAAGGGCCTATAGACAGCACAAGCCCAATTGGTGCTTTATCTATTGACTTGCCGAATGTAAGGCAAAGCACCACTGAAAAGCAAACATTGAAGCCGCACTGAAGCAATAAAATTCAACATCTCTTTTACTAAATGAAACAGCATCGCCAGATCAAGGAGTTTCTACAGTGTTTGTAATATGATCAGCACCACAAACAGCCTGCAAAGGAGACTATTCTATGAAATTTGGTAAAAATTTTCGTCACAAAATGCTCCAAATATCACACTTTCCGTCCGAATTTTCCTAGCTAAATAAGTAACAAGTGTGAACGATCATGCAAAGATCGCTCCCTCAAATTACCAGATCCATTGCTCAAACGATGTAGCAAGAGAAAGTAAAAAACATACAGAAATCTGGATCATGCCTATAGTTCATTGCTTGCGCAATGAGCTAAAAATAACTAACTTACTTGTAGAAGTTGACCCTGTTCTTTACTCGGTTTCCCTGTCTTGGGCATCAACAAAGCTCTCTGCATAAAGAACAGTGCTTTAGATAGGAGATTCTTTCCACAGCTACTTCCCAGCTCCTCTACTGTGTCAACATAGAAGAGCTTCTCACCAACAGCATGAGCCTACAAATGAAAACAAGTCAATAAATACATGACACAAGACTAATCTAGAAGACTGATCTAGTAAATAGTGAACCAGCCTATTTTGTCAACAAAAAAACCTTTCTATATAGACTGAAATTGTAAATATTTCAAACTGTGCATTGTCGATGGGATTTAGTCTAATTGGTCTAAAAAACCTAAAATCACTGTCAAAAATCTTGAACAATTGGTGTTGTGTGTACCATTACTTTCACAATATGCAAATGAAAAGTTAGTATAAATAACGCTATTACACTTTATCTGCCGATGAGAAGCCAATATTTCAATAAAGTCAGTTGAGATTGGATTAAGGATTTCGTCTTTTAACCCAAAGGCTGACAGTAAAAGTGTACACATGATTATAATATTTACAGTAATTTCTTGGCCAAACTGGAACACTATAAACGCTAGTGGCTCCGCGATAAACACACGCGAATATAGCGTGGTACAGAAGAAAGCATACACGCTTACTTACATTGCATATGCATAATGCTTAGTACGCTACAAGGACGCAACGCGCATGTTCCAGTTTGGCCAAGAAATTACTGTAAATATTATAGTTAGGAGTGACCTTCTTTTCCTTGTTTTTTATCTTCAATTATGCTTTTCCCTTTTATTTCCATAAAGGCCAGCATGCTTATAATTATAGACTTTCTAGCCTGGCTTAAGTTGTACATTTTGCTTGAGTCTGGTCACATCAGGACCCAAGTGTGTCTCTGCACAGAATAACCATTTAAACAAACAAACCTCACCTTTTGCTAATTGCTACTCACCGATTTTAACCCTGATGCAGCAGTAGCAGCTTTCTTCTTTTGTCCTTTCCCTGATCCATCCCTCACACGACCTCCAGACCCTGCTACCAGGTTAGCCAACTTCAAGCAGACTCTATGATACATGAAAATCAACTCCAGATGGAGATCCATGATGGTATTATGCACAGCTTCAGGGGCCTCATGTTCCTCAGGACTCTTCTCTGTTCCAAAGTCTTTGTCTGCAGCATCTATCAATGGGGTAGGAGAGCTGGCTGGTGGCTTGGAAATGGAGCTTGGTTTATCTGGCTGTGCAGCAACTTTGTTATCCTTTTTAGAGAAAGAAACATGTCAAGGAATACAATTATAGATGTGTACACATTTCAGGAATAAAGAAAGAGGAGATCAGCTAAAAAGGGAAAAGTTTCAGGTCTGCAGTTCAAAGTAAAATGCCAAATAAGAAGTAGCAGGCTAGTTTTTATTTAAGTTCTAAAAAATGGAGGTGTTAACAAAAGGAATAATAAAATCCTCTTTAGTTATACATTTATATTCAGTGTTAATCTTGGGAAATCTTTTCAAAATGGAGCTTTCAAGGATTAAGAGAACATATCCATAATATATCAGAAAACTTGTTTCATTTTTTATTTTTATTTCAATCAATATTTGCTTCTGAAAGTGCACAAACTCTGACCATGACTAAATTTTGTTCAGCTGATATAAGGCAGAAATTATCCAGCTTTTGTTACTGCGCGCATCAATAAAGTCCCAACTCACGCTTGCGTAAATTCACATAAGCGTACGCCAGTCACGTATTATGCAACACACAACTAGCGTAAGCACTGCTCCCAACTGTGTGTACGCCATTCGATATCAACACACAGTGTTATGAGTCTTATATTTTCTGCCTTATATAAGCCAAACAAACTTTAATACAAGTGTTCACCAAATTGTGTTTGAAATTGTAACTTACCCTGACCCATGACACATCAGCAATAGAGGTGCCATCAGTCTCTGCTACCGCCTCTCTAGAGGAAGACATTCCCTGTAGCGCCCTCTCAAGTATCTCCCTGGCTGTTAGCAGTTGGTCTTTAGGTCCTTGCTGCAGTATGGCTGTACTGTACAGAGTAGTGCTTGCTCGCCCAGTAACATCTCCACCAGGTCCTTCATGACCACTCTTGGTGGTACGTGCCTTGAGCATAGGAGACTCTGAGATGTAAAGGAAAATGAACACCAATGGTATTGTATGTTAATATGCTCAGTGCTTGATTCACTGATTTTGTTGGTTTGTATTTCATTAGATGCAGTATAATGGTTTATCTTCCAACTTGCCATAATTGCCTACACACTTTAATTATAAGCTCTGCAGCTGATATTACCCTGATAATACAATACAATTGAATACCTGAATGGAAGAAGGGCCCAACTCCAATTTTTTACAAAAATGAGTCAGACCCAGCATTTTATTGCCAGCAGACTGTACTGATAATACAATACAATTGAATACCTGAGTGGAAGAAGGGCCCAACTCCAATTTTATACAAAAATGATTTAGACCCAGCATTTTATTGCCAGCAGACTGTTCTTCCTTGTGTGTGATAGATGAGCCAAAATCCACTTTCAAAATAGTCTTCCACGTACAATACACTTAATCCTGGTTTTCATGGAAGAAAGGCCCAACTCCACGGAGTTGGGCCCTTCTTCCACAAATATTGGGTTAAAGAGTTCATGCATGAAATCTGCTTTTCACTACAATAAACTTTCTTGCTAACATATTACATGCTTCTACTTGTGCAATTCATGGATAATTTCCAAATTTCTGTAGCTATTTATAAGACATCTGCTTACGGAACTGGCACTTGCAACATATTAGTGGAAGAAGGGCCCAACTCCAGCTTGTATTAAGACCTGTACCGTTACCATGGAAACATCATATATAATTTCAAATGTATGTAATATCGTATGTTCATGTATTAAAGGTCCCCTGAAGATAAAAACATTCTGTCTATAAAACTTTTCCAAATATTAAGTTTTTTCTCAATATCTCCGAGCAAAAACAGTTTTGATGGAGTTGGGCTCTTGTTCCACTCAGGTATTCAATTACCCTCTACATTCCGTATGAGACTCTCCTTACCCTTTGTAGTTGATACAGATTGTTCATCATCAGCTGCATGTTTACCTCCTGTGGTGCCAACTGCACTTCCTGGAACTTTATCGGCTACATTAGCTTTATGGGGAAAAAATAAAGAAAACATAACCAAATGATAGAAAAACTGATGCAGTCAATTGACAAGTATGCATACACCAATGCACGAAAAGCAAATTAGTCACATTACAGGAATGGGTACTTTTCTTGTCATTATCAACCTTCTGTTCATTGCTTTCATCTGAGACTAATATATCTGGTATTGGTATAGGTATAATATTAGTCTCAGCTTTCAAACTCTTGAGCATGCTCATCCATTTAAGTTCATAACAAGATTTACCAATACAAGCCTGACCATTATGCAACTCACAGCAACCATAATTTGCACCAGTGGATGAAATGATAGTCTTGTTACTTACTTGTGCCTTTTTCTATGTCATTTGTCGCATTGTTTTCCAGTACTAGAGCCAACCTGATGGCTACTTCTGCTGTTACTCCAGGATCAACTTCACTAATGCCACAGAAATACATCACTTCATGGATGATAGTAAGTATATACACCCACTGAAAGAGAAGGAAAAATATACTCAAAATATCCACTTTATATATGAAATACACAATTTGAGATATCATTATAATATAAAGAGTTTATGCTTTACAAAAAAAAATCCACTTTCCTTCTCTAGGAAAATGTAAAAAATCATACTGTTTTGAAGATTTCCTGCATTTTCCCGTTCTTATTTTTTTTAAAGAAAACACAGCCTGGTCTTTCATATGCTGAATAAATGCTAGGTGTGCTGATTTCTCTCTTTTATGTCCATGTTTCTTGTTTGAAATCATCTTGGTCCATCATAATGTTTGGAAATTTGTCAAGTTTGAAGAGGTCATGTGTGTTTGGCAAAAGTGTAATAAACATCATAAACACTTCAGTATCTTGTAATTATAAGATAACCATTTCAAGCTCCAATACCATAAGCTTCCTTAATAGTGTGTAAGAGGGCTCATACATAGATTTATGGGGTCCCAGATTCAGGTCCTGGTCAAGGATGATGAGGTTTCTTTCCCTGGCAAAATTCGGTAAAGAATACTCTGCAATCTTATTCCATACCTTATTTGGATGCTCCATCTTCTGCAGATATTTGCCGCTATCAGTTGCTCCAGTCTGGACTTTCTGGAAGGCCGCTTTACATTTGGACCACAAGAACAAGGTTGCATCAACAACCATGTCTCTGTCAACTGCTTCCTGATTAGTACAATGGAGAGAAAAACATTATTAAAGGTGTGACCTATGTCTACTGTCATAGTTACAATCACAATTAAACAGTGCTAATTATCACAATTTCATGGAGATAAAGTACTTTAAAAAAAAACCTTAAAAGATTGTTTTAGCCCATGAAAACTTACCGCTTCAGGGTCTTTGGCACAGGAGTGCAGCACTTCTGCTAGGTCAACCATTTCATCATGAAGAACTTGTCTGTGACCACCTTGGCCTGAAAACAAAGTAAAGCATAGTAATTAAAGTTTAAACAGTCATTCAACACTTCATCAGGAGAACTCCAGAGTTGTTTCAAAAGAGTTGACTTCATGATAAGTAAAGTAAAACATAGTTACACCCTGAACTGTTAATATGGTATGATCATATGATCAAAATCAGTCAATTTTCATTTTTCTACTTGATGTATAAAGCATTTGCAAAGCTAAATTTTGCAAAAAAACCATTAAATTTGAACAATTTGTTCCAACGATATGAGGATACAAATGGGCATAGTAGAAGCCGTATTATTTGTGAGTGAAATAAAAAGCACAATAGAAAATTGTTTATATCCTATTGATCTTGTGAATTAGGAAAATTATTTACAGTTGCTGCCACAAAAAGAACAACAATCTCCTTATTTTTTTGGTTCATCAATGTATTAACCTACCATGTGTTGGAGGTTGAGGCAAGGAAGGTCCGTCACTATCATCCACATTGGGCAGCTTCTTGGATTTCCTGCTGGGATTCAGATGTTCCATGGCTTGAAGGATTTCCAACGCTTTCAGATCAGCTGTATATTGTGCATCATCTACCGCCTGTGTGGAAGGTATGCAATTGTGTTTAGTTGTTGAACATGTTATGAATCCTCCATACACACATAAACACTGCACATGCATACAAATGTCACACAAGCTTAATAATAATACAGCCTACCAGGAAATCAGAACCCCACTTTAGTGTTTACACAGCGTACATACAGCAGAGTCAAACCAGAGTAAACATTCATGCACTAAAAAGACCCCACACACTCACCCCCACACCCTTGCAGGTATTTGCCGGCAAACAGGGACCCTGTACTTAACTATCCAAACATGGACATGTTTTTTTTCTGATTTTCTGCGCCTAACCTGGGGCGTTGTCCTGTTTTACACAAATTATGCAATGTTTTTTGATTTAACATATCATCTGGAGACCGATTTTTATATCACCTATAGGGGACACACTCTCATATACATTTGGTGGTTTTCAGTCAATTGCTCATCTTAGCTAAACAGGATGGTCCACAGTTGCAGTGATGTCCACGATTGGAAAGTCAAGTTTCATAAAAATGTCCATGTTAGCCAGCAAACACGCAAGCATGCCCCTAAAACGCACAAAGGAGTTAAATCTACTCTGTTTAACTCTCGAAGATATTACCGACAACGAAATATTTAATTTTACCTTGATATGAGATATCAATAATACAGCAAGCTGCTCATATATCTCCCATTGCTCATAATTGTATGCCCACTTGATGAACTTCACCACAGCACTAATAGGAATGCCATCTGATGAACAAGCAGCCAATTCAATCAATGATTTGCCCAATACTACCCCATCAAGGGTCACTTCACTTGTTGCATGGGAAGTCCGAGGACTGTTTCCACCTCCACCTGCAAAGAGTCATACATTGGTCAATAAATCATTCAAAATTGAAGGGTCACTAAATGAAAACTAGTCCTCCCTTATCTGGGGCTCTGTTATACAGATCTCTCCGTTATACAGATCTCTCTGTTATCCGTCTGTGGTAATTGCAGAGGAAAGCGTGTTTTTAATGCTTTGACACCTTGATTTGATCCTCTGAAGCATAAATAGAAAGCCATGCAGCACTCAAATACCACCTTTCAGTGTTACTAGTTTGTACCCCCCATTGAATACCTTTTGTTGCCCCAATCTAAGTTCTTTGGCCATTAAATGCACAATTACACAAAACTTCCTTTTGAGATTTTTTACATATCTGGACAATCTTTAGTCCCATCATGGCCGAATAAAAGAGGTTGGGACTGTATGTACATGGTTGAAGAAAAAATTGGAGCAGCTCCAAGCAGTATTATCAGGAGCAACTTATTATTTTCAATTACAAAGTCTAGGTCCTCCTGCATTTCTTATGCAGGACCAAGACTTTGTAATTGAAAATAATAACTGGCTGGTGGTCAAAACAGTAAGAATACACCCCTGTGTAAGGCTATAAAGTATTGAATGGGTAGTTGACTTTGTGAGAATAGGGGTGATATATACTTGATAGCCTTACACAGGGGTGTACTCTTACTTTTTTGACCACCAGCCAGTTGGGCATGTAACTTATAAAAGTTACCAGCCCGACAGAAATATTGCCTGCCCGACATTTGCTCGAGTTAGATTACTATTAAAAATAGCATAATTTACACGAAAAATATTATTCTGACCGTGTTGCGACCGTTTTAGTTATTGATGCATGGGAAAAGGAAGTTATTGTTTCACCTTCACATTTCTTTCCCTCATCCTGGAACTCATTAGGCAGAGGCATCATATTTAGCATTAGCTTTGGATATATAATTATTTAGCATTAGCTTTGGATAAATTTTATTTTCACGAGGAAAGTTGGTGGAAAATAATTAAATGCCCAAAGGCCAAAGCTAATGTTAAATACGGGGCCTCCACCTAACTCGAGCGGCTCAGCTCAGGGTTGCAATATAACCAGTTTATCATCTTCAAATTCTTACCCGCCAGGCGGACTGATACTTTTGAAAATTTACCTGCCTGACAGCAAGTAGTCACCAAGTACATCCCTGGCCTTATACCATTATTTACCTGATATGATCTCAATACCAGCAAAGAACAGTTCTGAGAATGTGTCCAAAATGTAATCTTCTGTATCCGGTGCAGCAGGACTGGACAACAATGTCCTCCTAGTGGTGTCAGCTAAGGTCTCAAGGATGGCCATAAATTGAGCAGCACTACCTTCAAACATATCTGACAGTAATTTCTCTACAGGTGTACGAGGCCAGGGTAACTGATGAGGAATAAAAACACATATCTTTTATTGGACTCCTGACAAAAGCTAAGTCATCTAATATACTTTCTTTTTAGTTCAACCATTTTAGTGATGTTTCAGTTAACATTTTCCTACTATGGGGAAATAAATTGCAAAAGTAAAATCTTGGTAATATCCTGCACAAGTAATGATTCTAACTTTAACAGTTGTTGCTTGCTTGCTTATCTTTCTTTTTGAAGAGCTTTTATAACATAGAGATATTGAAATAAATTATTAAAATTAATTTCCCTTTCATTTCTAATTTCCCACACAATGAAATAGCAACAATCATGTACATAACTTCAATCCAAATTTTGGATTTGTTTACAAGAATCTCTACATTATATGTAAAATAACAGTTCAAATATGCAACTTGTGAAGCTGATACAAATCATTACTATGAAAGTCAGAAACATATGTATTATTCAGAAGCATAAATATTAAATTTACCAATACAGTTATTCAATACTCTCAGTAAAAATCACTTAAAACACTACTTTGTATATAATTTATGTCGCCATACACTTTACATGCATCACTGAATTACTTTCTATGTTCTCTATAACCACAGCATTAGTACTACAAATGTAACATTAAACATAGCATGAACAATTGCATACCATTGCTTTGCACATAAATTTAGCTACACAAGCATTGCAGCAAACACATATCTACTATATTGCATTCATTTCAATTTCATCTTTGGAAATACCAATATAGGTCACACTTCCCAAATGCTCCACTAGTGTCAAACAAAATGTCAAAACACTCCACCTCAAAATATCAACATAGGCCTAAAACAACGGATGCTGACTTTGCATTACATTGCATCAAATGTATCAAAAGATGAACCACAGCATTGAATATTTTATTATTCTTATTTACCTGAATAAGTATCTATACTCACATGGCCTTGTTTTTTAAAGAGATCATCAAGTCTTTGTTTAGAAGTTTTATGCCATATCAAACGTCCATCACTAGCGAGGAGGGTCACCGACTTGGCTTCAGTGGGCTATGCAGACAAGTTATAGTAACAATAACATGGTCCACAAGGACACATTGAAGGAAAATAAAATCATAGATAACTTAAAAAATTGGGGTTGGGTTTAGTTTTGGAGTGAATTCCAAACAGCATGACACATCACACACACAATGAGTGGTGTTATGGATGAGAATGTTATCAACAACAAGTCATATGAATGACTATGATGCACAGCAAACAACAACAAACCATGATAAGACGAAGATGTATTAACCAGATGGCAAGTGACTCCTTAAACCTCTGATTTGCGGTTCCCACGAGGTATGAAAGTTGAATCCAATACGGTTGCAGGTTATTCCTCTTACCTTATATGGTATGCTATAATGGTGATTCCAACATGTATACCTACTTGATTTATCTTGAAGTGGTACCATTTTTTTCCTTCCAACATATCAATTCATTAAAATGTTGCAAAGATGTGTCTCAAACTTTAATATTATGATGCCTAGCACACAACATAAGACCCTACACTTTTTTAACCAACAAGAGTTAGATCAAGAAACGAACAACCGATACTACACCCTAATTGAATGACTATGTTTAGAAAGAATGCATTATGTGCAAGGAATGTAAAACCATTCACAAAATTCATACCAGTTCCCAAGTAAAGATGGTGCGCTGAAAATGTCTACCTAAACCAGTCACAAAATAAAATGCTTCTTGGGATGAAAGGACAAATGACTTGTGCATGTGATTGTGGTACATCAACATAGGTAAAATGTTTTGCAAAATCCTTTTTACAAATTAAGTGAACTACTAACCGTCCAGTGTGTACTGTTTTGCACAAGGTCCTATGCACACGCTTGCTGTCGCGCACATACTGCTCACAGACTACACTTTAAAAAGATTTAGCAAAACATTTCAGTAAGGAATGGCTTCCAATCCCATCCGTCTGTCAAGTGCCATGGCCTGAAGTGCCATGGCCTGGCCTGGAACAAGAGAACACAGTGTTCTGCTAGGGTGCCAGCAGTCGACCAGTGGTTGAGTTATGAAGCCATCCCTAAGTTAACTCAAATCTGTTGACAAAATATTACAGTGGGTCACCTTTGCAAGGGCACCTTAGTTGTGTACATGTATGATCAGCACAGACAAATACAGAAAGAGATGGCAAGCACATTTTCAAAGTCATACCTATATTGATAATGAGAACAAATTAAAAAAACACAAGACAAATCCCTCTGCATCTGACACAGCAAATTTTCAAACATAGTATATTTTGCTAAAACAATGGAAGCATATGACATAGTGCCTAATTTGTCATGAGGAATTTGTCATGAGGAATATGTGAGAAATATAGCTCCATAGAAACCCTAGGGACTTTGCATATTTGCCACTGCTCTGTGTTGTCTGTGATAATCAGGTGCTATACAAATGTACACAAAATATGGTATCTATACCAATACTCAGTGTACAGAAAATATGGTGTCTATGCCAATACTCAGTGTACAAAAAATATAGTGTCTACAAGTGCGTACATCAACACAAACACAAGCAAAAAACCACAAATCATTATTCACCGTCACACATATAGTGTATGATTGTATGATGCAATACGCGGATTTAGGGTTTCTCTAACGGAAGTCAATTTGTGCCGAAATTCCTTCCCACAATACAATAAGCGTTTTGCATAACAATAGATACAGTTCGGAGGTTAATTAATATTCTTTGTTATGCAATACGCATATTGCATTGTGGGAAGGAATTTCGGCACAAATTGACTTAATTGACTCAATCCGTGTATTGTGACATGGATGTACAGTGTTGAACTGGTTATTAATATAATATTGTGTATACAGGTACCATACCATCTACAATCACATCTACTTTAACAAACAGCAATTGCTCTTCTACTTTAACTAATTGACTAATTGATTATGCAAGGTGCATGTAAGAAACACATAAACAAACAAGAAACAATGAATATGCTGAACACCTCCACACACATTAACATCCAACTATACTATTTTTCCCATTGGAGAGTCAGTGACATCAGTGTGTATTTCACTGGGCGCAGCTATCAATCGCAAGGCATTTGTTCAAATCGCTGGCGTATGCACATGTTTAATAGATGCAAGCACCAAACTGCTGTCTTAATGCATTGATGTCACTGACTTGCCATGACAAAAAGTAGTATAAATGATCCAACAATTCAAAATTATTTATAATTCATATTACAAATTTTGTTGGTTGGCTTAAATTCAATAGTCTGTGAACACTTCAGATTACACATAAATACAGCAACACAATCATCTAGCAAGCACAGCAAACAGACAGCACATTACTGTGATATTTTATATTTCTCCTATCGGTGACATATATGTGCAATTTCCATTGATGGAGTTATTAAATGTTGACTATTACACAAATGTCCACAAAGATGCAGCAGTATGTGCATTTGAGAGTACATCAATGTATTTAGGTCACTGCCTAAAGAAGCGCATAACACTATACTTCATTTCACCTTATGTTTGGTAGCCAGTGCTTTTATGTGGTTATGCCGCAAGCATAAATCATCATTGTATGTGCGTATATACCTTTATATAATTAGACTAGCATGCAAGATTCAATGCTGCAACCAGCAAAATATGCACCCATCTCACAACCAAACCAGGTGAAACAAAGTATATGTGACGTGTCATGTCAAAAGGAGACACTTTTGGGCAGGTTATCAATTTTGAGGTTTTTACATATCTTAAATAAAGAGATATTTTGCTCCACAATGCCGTTTTCCCCGATGAAATCGGACATTCCTAAGTGAAGATATTGAGTTTGTAAGTTATGGTATCATAAAATTCGAAATTGAGATATTGGCCTTTAAAAATATCATTGACAATGTTGAGAGTAGGAATTGCCTTGAATAAATGTCTCAAAAAATACAAGATGCCCGTTATATTCCGGTCTGAAACTATCAGACAATATTTTAAACGTTAAGAACATTACAAATTAAGAACAAACCCAAATTGTGAAAAAATCACCCGGGCAGATATTTGGCTATTTCTCCATTTACGATCCTGCCCAAAAGTGTCTCCTTTTGACATGACACGTCACATATACCATGTCACTTTAGGGATTGATAAGAATACATGCACTGATTTAAATGTAGCAAATGGATTTATATGGCAAAATATCTCCAACAACAAATCGCAGATACAGTGCCTGAGTTAGTATTTGCAAATATCACTTACTTAAATTCTACTACTTAGAACGCCAGATTGTTAATTCCTAATGTTAATTTCACAGGCAAATTTCTATTCCATGCTTCACTACAATCATGCAAACTGTCAACTTAATAATTGCACAAGCACTTAATATTCCAGTAACATTTATTTTGATAATTCAACTACACTGCACTAAGCATTTCCATTGGTAGCATCTCGTGAATCGCTACTTTCAAATTCCAATTTTCCTCTACACATCAAACAGGAGTAAGAATGTGATAATCTATGCCATACTTCAAAACCCATTTCTGAAACACTACCCAAAGATTCAATTAAATGCACATTTCACCTTCACTCTAGTTGCTTCTTTATAGCAACCCCTGTATCACTCAGAACTTGTAGTTGACAGTGAGTAACATGTTGTTTACAACTTGAATTTCCATCAACTTCTGATCACACAACATAATTAAGCAAAATGTACTTCAAACTGGGGTAAATATGCTTTGATCAAAATATTGATAAATACTTTTTTTTTGGTCAACATTGCTACCAGTATACTACACCATCATCACTGACTGTCAACTTCAAGGTTTGGACGATGTAGTGGCACTTACTGACTGGGCATCTTTGAGATTACTCCTGGTTTTGGGACGTAGAAGGCCTTTGGGTCTTTTTCTTGTATCAAACACAGTACGTCTGTATACCATGATGCCAAGCTGACGGTGTAAAATACAAACAATTATTATGTTTTTTCATTTGACAGACTTCTCAAATAAGCAAGTTTGATCATTCAGAACAGAGTGCATTGTGGGTATAAATATTTGATGTGAGTGACATGGAATACAATAACACAATCAATCCACCCATAGGCAGCTTCATTTAGGATTCAATCATGTTTCAGCGTTGTTCATCACAAATTAACAACGAAGTAAACCATGCAGACGCGCCGGACGCGAGTTGTTAATCGGTGATGAGCAAAGATGAAACATGATTTGAATCCCTTTCAACAACAAAACAAGCTAAAGATGTCTAATTCACAATGATTCTTTCATTCAGAATGTCCATTTGTCATTGCCACTCAACCTTAGAAGAAGATCGTGGTATTTTTCTGTTGATATCGGCAATAAAACTAAAGAATAAAGCGGTAATATTTAGCTGCTACCGTCAACATAAGAGAGTTCATGTTTACGCATCGTTCCAGGCATGACAAATTTTACGGCGCTCATGCGTCACGTAACGTGCGTTCACGTATCGCTACTGGACTGTGGATTCATCACGGATTAACAACGGTTGGCTCCTGTACAAAGGTATAGGAAGAGTTGTTGAATTGAATTTCATACACCCTCTGAGAAAGATTCAACTTAAATCTTCCACAGAGGGAACATGAGTTTCAAATGGAGCAGCCTAATGTGCTAATTCTATTTGAAATTCATACTCCCCCTGTGGAACATATTTCCAAAATCTTCCACAGGGGTAGTGTGGATTTCAACTGGAATAGCCAAATGTTCTGGAAGTTCATGCTGAAAGCAATATGAAAGACAAAACTGTGCTACATGCTGAAAAACTTTTATCTGCATAGTTAATTAATGTTTTAAACCAATGTTTTTTTGAACCAGAAACTTATTTTATTTTATTTCAGGAAGTGGTGACCTTGAATATAGAGTAACTATGGCATGCGCATATTTTTTTTTTTGGGGGGCTTTGGGGCACCAGCCCCCCGTGGTCAAAGCAGGGGGCGGCAAAATCGAAGGGGCAGCGGGAAGAAGAAGGGGCGGCAAAAAGTGGGGCGGCGGAAGAAGAAGTGGCGGCAAAAGAATTAGTAAAGAAAAAAGGGCGGAAAATGTGAAATAATTGTACTATACATCAAAATGTGTTGCTTTTGAGGGGTAGCGCCAATAAATCATTTTTTTTTTTTTTTTGCTCTTCACTTTTTCAAACAACTGTAATTGGGGCAACCTTTTCGGGCTGTTGAGGAAGGGGCGGCAAAATTGGCTTTTCTTCAGCCCCCCGGGGAAGGGGCGACCACGGTACGCCACTGTATGGTGCCAACTTTGGTTAAACTTCCTAGCCTCTTACCTTGACAGTAGCTTGTCTGAAGACTGCTTCTATATCTGGACTAGGAGGTGAGGCACTGATCTTCTCAAGCTGACTCAATTCATTCACCTTTCCTAATGCTCTTCTCGCAAAACTCTGAAAAATATATAGACAAAATAAATTTAACTTAATGGCAGTGTACGAAATAAGGCAGAAAATTGAGGTTGTCCTGAGAACAACATAAACATAGATATTTCAGTTGTCCCAAAAATGTGTGACTTTATTTTGTGGAAAATATTAAATTTGCTTTGTGTTTTTTGCTCCAGAAAACCTGTACTTTTAGCTTCAAAATTTGCCATTCTGATCATTTGGATTTTGATGACTGGCTCAGTAAAATAGTTAATTAAAAATTCAGAACTAAACATGTTGAATAAGTGGACATCACAGCATACAGTGTGCTAGAGGTGTTATTGACACATGATTTCTAATTTCACACTTCGTCGGGAAAATAATACCACAATCAACACTCGTAATGAGATCTAGAAAATGCTGAAAGAATTCAACAGATAAGCTTAAATTCATGCCAATATGAGTTACGATTGCCGACTTTCGGTGTAAACATACTTCCTGGTTCGTTCTACTTCGGGAGGTAATTTTTGACTTTCCAATGCAAACATGATCGTAGGTAAGCTTATTTGGACAAAACAGCATGGAAATTTCTTCTTTTTTTTCTTTGTGATATGTGTCGTAACTCGGGACAGTTTATTTTGACATGTCGGATTTAGGGTCATTTCGACAAACAAAACTACAACACATACAACAATCGATAACACTTTTACTTGTGTGCTAGTGGTGATTTGTAGATTCATTCTAATTACCTCTCCATGTTGGGGTGCTTTGCAATCATAATAGCAATAGCAAACAGCCGTATACAGTGTTGTCCTCCAAGGTAGATAGCGAATAGACAATAATGGCACTGAATGCTCCATACACATACAAGCCCACAGCAGAAATTCTAGAACCTGTCATAAAAGTGCAATTAAAACATTACAGTTAAGAATGAACAAACAAACATCTTCAACTATAAAATTTATGTGCAACCTTTTATACTTTGCTACGCAACAGTTGGTAAATTATGCACACTGATGTAGTTGGTATTTATTTATTTATTTATTCTTTCTTTAACCAGGGTAGCCCCTTCAGTAACTGGTACTGATCTCCAAGGGGCCCTGAATTGGGTGACCATATTCTACAACATATACATTGCATTGTCCAAAACAATGGTTGTCAATTTTGGTTTATCTCATTACACACAGAGAAAAGGAATCACACAGTAAGACAATTTTCAATTTACACTATACCCCTAATTCAGTTTGCAAGATGCTCCTTGGGTACACAGTTGCTACACCTGCCAGATGCATTTGTGAAAATGTGCACTAATTACCATTCCATGGGAAGAGGAGAAAAGAATGTAAGCACCCTACATGATTATAGTACAAGCACTAATTTCAAATGTTTACCTGGATCCCACTAGATGGAGAAAACTTGTATAAAACACACCACTGTATGTCGCTGAGATTGATTATTTACATCGGATATGAATGATGCTGATCTATCTATACCTATAACTTTAATCTTACCTTTGCTGAATGTCCTAATGTCATTAAATGCCTAGAAACACTGTAAATGTGTATAGTACCTGAAAATGAACAATACAAAAAGAACTTACACAGAATATTCATAGCTGTATGCAGTGCTCTACGTTCAACTTAAGATATAATAAAAGCAAAAAGTGATGGCTCATTGCTTATTAACAATAATAGTTTCTTTAACATATCTTAGAATATTTCAAAGCATATAAACCGCCACCCAAGTATAAGGGCGGTGGCATCATTGCATATGTGCCAGCCATCAAGGTGTAACATTCCAACCAAATTTTCTGAAGAACAGTCAGTGCTGTCCCAACATGCTACATAAAGATCAAAATAAATTTGTTTGTGAGCCAAACAATCAAGCATGACCAACATGTATCTAGTGAAAAAAAAAATACATAAGGCCAAAAAAAAAAAAAGTTTTTTCCAGTAGCATGCACATTTTGTTTTTGAAAACTAGAATTCTTCTGCATTCAACTTGTAGCAGCACACTATTAACTTTTCTTACCATTATACACCAGCCAACAGAGTGGTTCCCTTGGAAGAACAATCTGTGTGATGAGCCTGAGAAATGCTAGGATCTTGAGACACTGAGTAACAGACTGAGTGTTTTGTAGCTTAGGATCTTCTTCAAGTACCAGCTGGTAGTTGCAGATACTCTTGCCATATAGGGCTCGGAACTGTTGCAGGGAGAATTTAAGATGATTATTTCACTGGTAGTATTCATGTTGAATACTCCACTACATTAACAGGTACTTTCAATACGATCTTATTCATTTTATTCTACTCCTAAATCCAACATTGATCCTAATCTAATTGCAGGTGGTACTGTTTATTTGGCACTGACATAAGCAATAAGTCTGCTTCATAATCAATTGGTAAAACCCCTTCAATGAACAACTATCAAATATTAGTATTCCTGTATACGCTTTGTTCTGTATACGCTCTGTTCTGTATACGCTCTGTTACTTCACAGGCCTAGATATTGGTGAGAATCACAGAATCCATTTTTGCAGAGATTCTCCTATCATTTGTTTGGCTTATAATGGGCAAAAAATGAGACTAATAATATTGTGTACTGGTATGGAATAGCGTCAGGGTCAGAATTTTGTTTTGCAGTGCGAGAATCAATCTTGATTCTTGCAGAATAAATTTGTGTGAATCATTTGATTCTTGCAAATCAGTGTTAACTACAAAAGTTTGCGAGAACTAAGATTCACACAAATCTGTTTACGAGAATCTTTGGGAGAATCTATTCTAGGATTCTCCCCGAAATTCTGACCCTGTAGCATGCACTCAGTTGAGCACACCACTTACCCCAGTCCCACGTTGAGCTTATGTGAATTTTTGCGAGCATAAGCTGTGACTTTACTTACGTGCACAGATGCATGGTAACCAAAACGGAATAAATTTCGCCAATCATAAACAAACTTTAAACCAATTTGTGTGAATTTCAAGAGATTCTCAAGAGATTTGTAGAGCCTACACACTCAGTTAATGAATGGGGGAGAATCTAAAAGTACTTGTAACTGCTGTTACCATAATCCAAATGGAATGGCTTTCCACAAGGTGAAGCAAAATTCTATCTGTGACCCACAGAAAATCAAAGCAGGTGATTTAAAATACAACCAATTGGTCTAAACTTACAGTTAAGCTTGCATGGTCCGTCTCCAAACCATCCGGAAAGAATAGTTCCTTCACCATATTCAAATCCACAATATCCTCAATGTGTTGGTCACCAAACTGATCAAGATATCGCCCATAGCACTGCCATACTGCTAACTTGTACTCCTGTAATTCAAATTAAAAACAACCCAGGTGCAGCAGAAATAACAAACTCTTGAGTGCAAAGCAAAAGTAAATAAACATTATTAAGTAATTCATCAACCACAGTTTTTTTATAATTTAAACAAGTAAAAATATGATTCACTATGTGGTAATATATAGACACTATTAGAAAACCACAAGAAAAAATCAGATACAGCAAAATTAGACATTTCATCTAAAGCGCACATCAAAGGTATCTAAATACTCCTACTTGTACCAATAATGCAGAATTTCCATAAAAACATATTTAGACAATATTGAAAATAATACGCTACATGTGTGTTTCATTTGACTTGTTTCTTACCTTGAGAGAGACCAGGAAATCTCCCATCTCGATCACTTTGAGCTGATAAAATGTTGTTGACAGCCTGGATTCATAAGAATTCCAAAGCTTGAAGAGGGTGTTTGACCTGTACACAAATTAATTGAGGGGAGAAATGTGTTTAAAGATAATTATTGTCAAAATGGCTTTATGGTATTGTGAATGTACACAATAAGTTCCCACCAACACTATATTTTTATTTATTTATTCGTTATTTATTCAGGAAATTCCATCAATACAAATGTACTGGTCTCCCTGGAAGACCTGATTAAAATTATTTATATACATAATAAATGAACATGATAATAACAAAATAAGAAATATATATTATACAAAATGAAAGAACCAAACATGATACAAAACATATAGCGCCCATATCATATGATAAAGGATGCTACGGTGAGATGTTTCTCACTACGATGGAAATATTAATCGAACACATACGCGATGTTCATATAACAGTACAACGGGGAGTACATACACAACGATTATACACACATCAGAGGACCGTACCATAACATTTAAACCAGAGTTTGAAGGGTTTTTTTTTTCACTTCTAATAAACGCCCCCCCCTTGGGAAAATGCAATTAAAACGGTCAAGAATTGGCCTCAAAATCAGGGGTTTTGGTGTCAAAAGTGCATACCATATCTAACTGGCAGCGCGTTGGGGTTAGTGCGTCAGCGTACAATTGATGTGTTGTGCATTAACTTCACATTCTAGGCTAGAGACCATTGTATTCAAAATCTAGGCAAATTCACTGACATGCTGAAGCATGACACCGTGTAAAGCAATGGAAGTTCAGAAGTAAACACAGCCGATCATGACAGGCTAAAATTTATTTTTTTATACACTTCAAATTTTACGACTGTCCAAAATAAGCAAACCTTGCTCGAAAGATACAGTTGACTCATCGAAATAACATTAACAGAATAAATAGCCTCTGTTGCAAAAAAATTGCACCACTTTCCAACCGAAAAACGATAGCAACGCACTCTAGCAATCATCGAATGCGTAACTACCGTGTGCAAATTTGAAGCTACACTGGGTTAAGAGAAGAATGGCAGTCCCTTGCTCAGATTGACTTGAGCACAGCGTCATCATCCCTGTATCTTTGTGTCAAAAATTGCCATAATAGTAGACCAAATCCGCTAGTTCTTTAACAGCCACGCATGGCGATTTTGTTCAAGATAGGCCGAAGCGAGCCAGGCTATTGTACACGCTTCGTAATGCGATTAAAAGGTACGCTTCATTGCCACTACAAATAAAGCGTTTCCACATATCTCTGAAATTGCTAATTTTTACGATCTGCGCATGCTCATTATTCTGTTTAAACGTTTGAACTCAAGAAAATTTGATTGTTGGTCAGTTTTTGCTCTCAATACCCTTGCTTGGTAGTTTAATCCCCTGACAAGAGATACCCTGTTCTTTCAACACATGTAATATATTCAACTGCAAGCCAAACAATGGATTTTAACATAGACCAAAAATAAAAAGAAATTTTCTATGATTTGAGATTATGATCACACATTGACATATCAATGGAAAATGCACACCATCAACATACATTTTTCATAAGGCCTATAGCAAGGAATAGATACCAGAAATACGCTGTAACATGCCATGAATTAAATTGTCAAGTGGCGGTCTTTTCAAATCATAAGCTCTTGTATGTATTATATGAACTAAACTGTGTGGTTTGTTTCTAACAATTCTATAAACATGATGGGAGAGTGCAAGCTCAATTATTCTGGTCAATAGGATTATGACTCTTTTGATTAAATCAAAGTGGGGAAGATATGTCTATAGAAAAAATATTAAATTTGTGTACATCGTGGAACATTCAACTACGCTTGTTACTCCGCCGACTAATCATGCCAACTACACACGCAGCACACAACGCTACTCTGCTTACTACGCACAGTCACGCAAAGAGTATGTTCCACGATGTACACGAATTTGATAGTTTTAGTTTATTTGTAATCTAGCGCTTGATGGTGCACCATGTGATTCAGTCTGTAAATGTAATTATTGAGTTTGACCTTGGTGATGCTGTGGTAAGCAACCTGTTAATGAGCGACATATATATACACCAAGCTTTGTGTTCACTTCAAGGGCGCCCGATCTCGCCGACCAACGATTGACGCATAATCGGCCAATCAGATTATTGGTCTGTTGCTATGATTGTCAGATGATTGATTCAGGTAATCAGAACCCCACTGTTCTTCTTCTTCCTTATTAGTGCTGGCCTCATATCAGTCATATGTATGAGTATTAGCGCACTGCGTACAGACAAGCTGTACTTATTTTTACTCTGGAACCTAGAGTAGATGAGTGTATTTCTGAAGTACAGTCAACAGTACCGGGATGATCCTCTGCTCTTTTCGAATAGCCTGCAACGTTCTTAGTAGGAATTCCAATTGAATGAACGCAGCTTTCAACAGGTATTGAAAGCTGCGTTCATTCAATTGGAATTCCCACTATAAGCAAGTACACAAAGACTATATATAAAAGAGCCTGCCAAGCTCAGGCCTGAGGCTGAGACTATTTATACCCTCGGATTCGAACCCGTGACCCTTGGATTCACAGTCCAATGCCTTAACCGCTCGGCCACGCTCCCTTATACTCTCGAGTAAGTATATACATGCATGCATACGGTACCTAATTTAGGTATGCCAGGCAAACACATTTGCTAGTCAGCCAAATTCGCCGAAAATGTCAATGCATTTTTACATAGAAATTTAAAACAACTGACGAAGAAGGAAACCTACATAAATATGTTTTCTATACTTCACTTGACCCAAATATATGATTTTTATGGTGATAAGTCACTCGCTCATGGAATTTTAGAGGGATTTTGATAGCAGTTCCATTAAAAAAAGCTGCTATCATAATGAGACAAAAGATCTAGAAACACCCACGAAATGCCGTTTTGGGGAATTTTGCTAGCTGAATATTTTTGACATTGTTTGATTAAAGTCAATCTTTGACAAGATGTAACTTTGCTCTGAAAGTGCTATGAAAAAAGGTTTTCAGTTTTGGCTTTGTTTACTCAAGGGCTTTAATTTGATATATAAAATGATGCAGTTTGATGGCAAATTTGAATTCACCTAGCATACCTACCTAATTTACCGACTAAACGAAAAGAAGAAGAAGATTAATACAGCTAAATGTTTATTATGCATGTATTAGGTATGCTAGGTGAATTCAAATTTGCCATCAAACTGCATCATTTTATATATCAAATTAAAGCCCTTGCCTTGAGTAAACAAAGGCAAAAGCCAAAACTGAAAACCTTTTTTTCATATAGCACTTTCCGTAGGCTGCATAGCAAAGTTACATCTTGTCAAAGATTGACTTTCATCAAAAAGATTCAGCTAGCAAAATTCCCCAAAACGGCATTTCGGGGGTGTTTCTAGATCTTAGTCTCATTATGATAGCAGCTTTTTTAATGGAACTGCTATCAAAATCCTCTAAAATTCCATGTGCGATTGTCTTATCACCATAAAAAATCATATACGTATTTGGGTCAAGTGAAATATAGAAAACATATTTATGTACGTTTCCTTCTTCGGCCAGTTGTTTTAAATTTCTATGTAAATATGCATTGACATTGTCGGCGAATTTGGCTGACTAGCAAATGTGTTAACTAAGGTTTGCCTGGGATACCTACATAGTACATGTATGATATAGTTCATGAGTTTGGTAAGCTTAAAAATGTTAATTTATTTACCCTCGTGAAAATGGTTCGTCATCTTTCTTCTTGAACCCCGGTGACGTTTTCTTTTTGATGTACTGTAAGAACAGTTTGTATTCTTCTTGGAAAGCATTTATTACTGGATTCTTATCACCACTATAAAATGTTGACGCCGGTTGATTCAAGGCTTTTGCAGCCTTCTCTTGTAGAATCACCGCCATCTTTAAACAGGGTCAATCGAGTTGGTTGCTAGGTCGAGTACATTTTTGCTATAGGGGTGTATATTCTTGTTGATTGAAATTAATTTTTGCTTATGCGCGCAAATGCAAACCCACCCAAAAACCGCCCTACTGAAGGTTCAAAAGGTTACATAAGGCTAAGATAATTTTGATAACCATTTTAGAAATGGTAAAATATTAACAATTATGATTTTTCAATTTTCACCTATGTCATAAACTCTTCTTACTTTCAAACTCTACCTATGTGTATAATGTAGTAATCCTTGGGGGTCACAAACTTTCAGATCACGCAGCTGCAGGGATGGGAATAAAATGGGAATAAAGATCATCATGAGTGAGCTGTAACTGAGTGAGGTGCAATAATTATGTGTACCCCCAGGGTGGTGAATTCTCAAAATGGTCTGCCAAAAATCGCTTGCCCCCCCCCCCTTTGGCCATGACAAAAAATCTTTGCCCCCCCCTTTTCGCCCGCCAAAAAACCTTTGCCCCCCCCCCCTTACAAGCATGTAGCCTAAGGTTCCCCCCTTTGGCCTGCCAAAAATCTCCCCCCTCCCCCATATAATTCACCACCCAGGGGGACACATTATTGCACCACCCCTTATGTTTTCAGATTTTATGGACAATATAGACCCCTGGTATAACAGCCTACATAACGTAGTCGAATAAAACAATAAATATAACACTACTAACAAATTAACCATAGGCCTAATGAAAATATCTAATTTGATTAGGCCTATGTAGCCTATATAGCCTACAATTGAACGGGTGGGTGTATGTATAGTCATAACCCTCATCTTTTTTCGGTGCACTTGTTACTGGTTTCGAATCAATTGCCGTTAAAACATATAGATTGGACATTTTTATAAAAAGTAATCATTATATTGTAAATAATGTGTAATTTTTGCACCAATATGAACTTATTGGCATGATTAGAGCTCTTATGTTCCCTGTTTTTCTTCAAAAAAGAAATGTGGGTTAGCACTAGGCCTATATTGCCACCGACTTTAAACCTGGGGTCTAGATTATCTATGAACAACAATTTTGATCTGGAATCATTGAGAACGTGTTTCTTACATCAACAACGACAAGATTCGATATTTTTTCAAAGAAATGTCCATCTCATAAGTAGTTCTAGAAACTAGTGTGGAATTCTTGGGGCAAAAAGTCCTAACCAACAAATTTACAAGTGACCGGTTTCGGTTTGTGTGTAAAAATTGTACGAATGATTTCAACAAAACAGTTAGTCTGTTGAAGAACTTTATGCTTGTGTACCGGTAGGTCTACTTTACTTATGGAAATTCTCATGTACTTGGTCAAAAAAGAACTTATCGCGAAACCAGTTTTTAGGTGGGTTAGGACTTTATTACACCCACCCCTTCAATTGTATTGTATATACATAATTATACATTCCCTGAAACAGTAACTAATAACCACCCCGTCCCCTATTTTTTTTAATGCGACGATAAAATAAACCCACATGGAGACGTAAATCATACCGCCAGGGAGGATATGATTTAAAGACCCATCAGTGATAGCGCAAGTGTAAAACAAGAATTTGTCTTTAAAAAAGACAAAGTTCATGGATCAGGACTGGTGTATAGTACTTTGAGCTACTTTGGTCTAACTTTCACTATTCTATAGGCCCATAGGCCTACTAACCTACTCTGCACTGATTTAACAATAAATAAGTGATTTGAGGCATAAATGATACTTGCATCTTGACTCTGGAAAATAATTTTCAAAAAACCTCATTTTGCATAAATTAGGACACAAAATTACATCAAAATGTCCACTGTATCAGCCCATCAGATGCTTTTTCCTATTCGACACCCCATTCCATTTTTTTAAAGAAGTTTTATTTGGAAGCAATTCGCCTGATGTGTTTCAGGAACACTGCATGTTGGCAATATCTCAAATTATCTTGTTGAATAGTTTTCTATACAGACACTAGATGCCTCATCACTAAAGTAAACACATTACACTATATACATGTAGGCCTATATGGTCTTGCTAGCTTTTGTCAGGGATTTTGTCTCATATCCCAGCTTTTATGAACACCAATTATATTATATAACATTGGATATGTTAATACACACATTGCTTGGTTATTACAAGAGTCAATCAGTCAATTAATTAACAGTATTCAATTAACTATAGAGAATGGACTTAATTTCGTGCACTATATTCTGAAGTAAATCGCCTATTGCAGTTCTATAGGCCTACAGATAATATGCCTTAACACTAAGTAAATGAATTATAGCTATTATACTGACCATGGTGACCTGCCTAGCTTTTATTGACCAATCAGTTAGAGAATGGGCTTAATTTTGTGCACTATATTCTGAAGTAAATCGCCTATTGCAGCTTGCTGAATAGGTTTCTATAGGCCTACAGATAATATGCCTTATCACTAAGTAAATAAATTATAGCTATTATACTGACCATAGTGACCTGCCTAGCTTTTATTAACCAATCAGTTATGTGTATTGCCAGCATTTGATGGCTATAAGCCAATTGCAAACATGTATAATAAAAAAGGCTAAAAATTTCCTACACTGAGCAGTCTCACTGGAAGATTAAATGTGCTAAATTGTCCTTGTCATGGGGAGCAGGATTAGATAAAGGTATACAAACGAGGGTATGAGATATTAGGAATTATTTCCTAGCCTCTTAACCACAGGGTTGGTAGGTTACAATATCTATTCAAGACACACGGTATGTACGTAAGGGATAAACTGCAAATGAGATGTGGGTGCAAATGGTATTAACGTTCACTTGCGTGAACAAAAATTAAAATTATTCATAAACAGGTTCGTAACCAGGAGAGCTGGGGTGGACGCAAATGCAAACCCCAAATTGGGTTCTTTTATGCGACTTTTTGGTCAAAAAGGTCAAAATTTTGGAAGGAAAATAGTCCACTTTTTTAAAATCCGCCCAGTCCAAAAAGGTCCCAATTTTGTTTTAAAAAGTCCACTTTTTCAAAATCAGCCCCCAATAAATCCTGGTTTACGGGCCTGTTTATAAATTGCTTAAAAGTGAAGGATAAGTCATTCAAATTGTCATTTGGTATTTATGAAATGAAAAATTAAGCAAAAAACAAAGAAACTCATTCAAATGTAGTAGGCTATCATGTGAATGCCTTATTTTGGTTATGTTAGCTCATCTATGACAATGACAAAGGTACCAAAATCTGAATTTTGATGATTTTACGATCCTCCGGATGAGCAAATCCGGGAGCAAATCACTGAATGGGCCTTAAACTAACTTATAATAGGCCTAGGCCCCTATTAGAAATAAACATGATATTGATTGGGGGCCAGCGGGCCTGATGATGGGGGAGGGCAATTTTCCTGTATATAGGATTTTCTAAATTTTCCAATCGATAGGGGGCACTTGCAACCCCATGCCTTTATGACGCTACGCCACAAATAATTGTAACAAAAACCTTCATCTACTATTTGGTGCTTTCGGTTATTTGAGGCCCGAAATAGGCCTATATTATATTGGCAGACGCAGATGGGTTTTTGATATAATTTTGATTTGATTTTTCATGTGGGCTTTAGGTTTAAGAAAAAATTTAAATAGGTTTAACACGTTTGTTCATAACGTTTGCCCATAACAATAGGCGGACACCCCTCCCCAAATTGGGGACCCCAATCGCCATCGCCCCATGCCAAAAAAATCCCCCTTTTTACCCATAAAGTCCAATTTGCGAGCGTCACGAGTGAAAAAATAGAGGGGTTTTTTATGCCGTTTTGGTCAAAAAGGTCAACATTTTCGAAAAAGGTAATAATTGTCGGGAAGGGTTTCTGTCGATTTTGAGCTGAAATAACAAGGTAAAGTGAAAGAAATCCTACTGGATATTTTGGCCGTTTAACACAGAGTTCTATGGGAGGACATGAAAGTCCTAATCATGAATTATGACTTTATGTCGAACTTTGCTCTGTTGAACTACAAATACAACAATTGGCTGATTCCATTTAGGTGCAAGTTGGGACATGTGTTAACATTACAAATATGCAAAAATCAGGTTTGAACAAATGTAACCAATCATACTGCAGTTACTGTCCGTTTTCCTATACACACTACACAGTGCTCTTTCCCAGAGGATGATTTAAGGAAGCCCCATCATGCACTGTAAAGCGTTATCACTAGAGTTTCAACTGCCACTTTACTTTTCAAATCCCATTGAATTCTTTGCAAAAGATGTTGTTTTAGAATTGTGTGTGTGTCATTATTACTTGGTCGATTTCAGATCTAAAGTGATGTATGCATAAAGGATAATTCACACCTTCTGTATATAACATAAAATGTGAAATCGACCAGCTTTTTTGAAGGTGTTTTTATTGTAAATATATCTGTCCAAATTCAAATTTAACCATGCACGTCTATGTAGTGGGCGCGGGCAGTGGTGTCATGTTCACTCACACAGCTGTGTTAACCGCAAGACTTGCTGGGTAGTGCTTAAATCATCCTCTGGCTCTTTCCCATTGACGCGTGACCTCTACAAATAGCCCTACGTTAAAAGTATGGGGATATGACTAGTTAACGTCGCTGTGTGAAAAATAACCGGCCAATATTAAAAGTACTCTTCTAAAGTTCTAGAAAATATAGTTTTTAACATGTCCTAAATTTTTAGCTAATTTAGATGTTTGGAAATATTCGTACTTAAGTGTTTTAGTTAATGTTATATAGTAATAGTACATTGCCTACTGTCTGTTCAATTAGCTTAGATTCTTGAATTTTTAAGATATTTGAAAAAATACAAAATTGCGGTCAAAGTCATCAAAGAAAAGTGTTAGCACAGCCTTAGACCTAACGTGATTTATACTTTTCAAATTCTAAAGTTCAATTTAAAACCCCATTTCTTTTCAATTTTGGTCTTTTCCCGCGATATTTTCAAAACAAGCCGTAGAACGTCGGGTACCATAAACTTTTTTGAATCAATCCATTTAGAGCAATGGGGACGCCGGACGATATGTCACAATGCGCTGAGATAGTATTTATTCGACCATCCGCATCAAGAATTGTCCAGCAAAATAGCTATATTTGTCAGTAGGCCTATTTCAGATTTGTGTTGAAATCCTACTGTTGAAACATTACCTTATTATTTATGAACTACATGTAAGTTTTCTAAAATAGACCCAGCTTTATATAAATACATGTCTTGCGTATTTATTTATTTATTTATTTATTTATTTATTTATCTATTTATTTATTTATTTATTTATTTATTTATTTATTTATTTATTTATTTATTTATTTATTTATTTATTGATTTATTTATTTATTTATTTATTTATTTATTTATTTATTTATTTACTTATTTATTTATTTATTTATTTATTTATTTATTTATTTATTTATTTACTTTGCGAATTTATTTTGCGAATGGATCTGAGAAGGTGTAGGCATTTAGGCCTATTATAAAACTACACATTTATTTTCAATTAGTATATTTCGTTTTGTTTGTTGAATACAAACTATGAGAAGGACAAAAGAACTTTTGTACAAGAAAATATTATTCAAAATAATCAGGTTACAGAAAGCAATTTTTGAAAAGTCACTGTATCTGAAAATGTCAAGCGAATGCTGATATTCTTGGGAAGGAATGATGGTATTAAACAAAACTCAATTTACATTGTAAACCAGTTGAAATAAGATGGAAAAAATGTTTAGGAAAAAATAATGCTCAGAATAATGTTATGCATAAAACGTAATCGCGCCATATAATTTCGTGTAACAAAAACCGGTGGACCATCATCACCTATAGAACCTATCCAATAACCGGAACGGTATAACAATAGAGGCCCTGCATCATTTTATCGACTGGCTCCAAACAAAGGATTTGAACCGGTGTCCTTCACCGTAGTTATGGCGGAGTGCAGTTCATTCAATCAAATGTTGTCATCAACCTATTTGATCGTAGTGCAGGGTTATGTGTGTGAGACGAACTGTCACGGTAGATTGCAATCATGCTTTTGTTGAATGCATTTGAGTAGTCCGCCATATTTACGGGATGATACGTCACATGCAAGGCCTCTATTGAAATGACAGGACAGATTGGTGAACAGGTTGTTTTGCTATATTGGATAGGGTCTATGCCCTAAGTTGAGAATGGACCGTCCCACTCGATTTGTAAAAAGGTCGCGAACCCTTTGGGTGGACCCAAGTAACTGCCTAAAATGAGGCAAAATTGAAAAGAAATCGTGTTTTAAATTGAACCTGGGAATTTGAAAAGTATAAATCACGTTGGGTCTAAGGCTGTGCTAACACTTTTCTTTTGATGACTTTGGCAGCATTTTTTTATTTTTTCAAATATCTTAAAAATTCAAGAATCTAAGCTAATTGAACAGACAGTAGTTAACGTCGCTGTGTGAAAAATAACCGGCCAATATTAAAAGTAGGCCTACTCTGCTAAAATTCTAGACAATATAGTTTTGTAACATGTCCTAAATGTTTAGCTAATTTAGGTGTTTGGAGAGGGTCGTACTTTTGTGTTTTAGGAAGGACATGTAAACGACAGATAACACCAAAAATATGAAGAAATTATTTCCAAACCGTGTTAAGTCAACAATCATTATGTTGCTCATTTTCAAGAATGCTGGTTTACAAAAAGCACGCCATTGTCTCATTTCGTGAACAAAAGTACACATACCATTGTTTCCTTTCGTTTCCTTTATAATCGGTTACCCAACTGAAGCTATGAATACCAGCTTTATTGCGATATCGCACATGAAAACAGACACTTGTCCACAACCAGAGAAGATCCGATTTAATCAGTTGAGCTGTTTCAATGATTGTTATCTTGGTTTAATAGCTTTTAATGGGGTTAAGTCCTGCAAAGGTCGAGATGAATTCTACTGTAGACATGACTGCATCATGTTTCATATTATAAGATCGTACATAATGCAATGGCTTTAAAACCCTTGGAGAAAATATCGAGGGCTTAGAGCAAGAACTAGCTATGTCCACAATTACATGTTACTCATTTCGGCAATAAATGGACGATTAATTCTACCCTCCATAATAATGCAAGTGACTTTGGGGTATATATGGTCACTAGAGCTCTGCATGGTCACTTAAAGTTACAGTTAGCATGGTTAGTTAGACGCAACTTCACGCAAGTGACCATGTACATACCCCAAAGTCACTTACATTGTATTATAGAGGGCAGAATTAACCGTCCATTTGTTGCCGAAACGAGTAACATGTAATTGTGGAGTTGTGGACATAGCTAGTTCTTGCTCTAAGCCCTCGATATATGACCTTTGAATCGTTCTAATAGATAAGGAGGTAGATGATGGCGTAATAATAGAGGAAACAGATCAGCAAATTAAGGCCCCATGCATGTCACAGGGGGAATTACCCTTCTATAATCTGTGGTTGACCAAAATCTATAAAGTGCCAACAATAACTATTTCGCTGAATTGTAAAACTGTGCAAAGTTGTTTGCAATTTTGTGCAACTTTGCATAATATTAGCCTCGAGTAACTTTGCGCAATTTTACAAAACTTTGTGCAACGTTGGTCTATTTTGGTCAACTTAATCTGTGACACGGGACCCGTATAATCTTCTATAAGCAGAGTTATTGCAGTCAACCATATGCCCACCTGTCACAAAAATGCCTTAACTCTAATTTCCCAATTTTACCCTATTTGGGCCCAAAACACGATGGTTTTTCGTATTAAACAGACAAATGTAGGCCTACAGGGCAATTATTTCACAAAATATCAGAAAGACAAAATGCCACACATTTTCAATATTTTTACACCCAGTTAACAATTGTAGCTCAACTCCCATAAATTTACTTTGGAATATCTACACTCATAGAAATTGTTCGTAGGCATTACTCAGATGTAAGTCGTTGCGTCAACTTTCCGAGGAATGCCAACGCGTACAATTTTGAGTAACGCGGACTCGATATCATTATGTTGGTCGCACTCATTTGCACTTACTTTATTGAGTTGTTACAACTCAGAAAATGAAACTCGGTTAGCATAATTTTCTAGAGGTGTGCTATAGTATACACAATTTTGCACTGATTACAAAAATAAATATTTGAATACTGCTAATTGTGCAGAAAATGATCCGATTACGTGAATTAAGTAACAAAGTACCAAATTGGAATAACTCAAAACAATAAGTACCAGTAACTTAATATGAACGAGTTACATCAACTTACATGTTGAGTTACAATAACTCAACTAATTTAATTGGTTCTTTGAACCTTGTTTTTTTTTCTAAGTTCCCTGTACTTGAATTCAGAAGTTGGCATTACTTAAAACGTTGATGCAACGACTTACATCAACTTTTTAAGTAATGCCAACAAAGTTGATTAGTTGACGGAACTTGTTGAGCTTTTTCAGCATTTTTTAAGTTCGGATAACTAAAATGAATTTTGTTTTGGCAACTTTTACACTATTTTTGAGTTGTCCAAACTTACTCCTTTTGAATTGCGCCAACAAGGCGAACAAGTCATTTCGATGAGTGCAGACCCAGTAAAATTCGAACACACGAAGTTTTTTATTATTATTTTTTATTATTATTAACGACATCTTTATCGATGGTTCACTCAAAGAGCTTTTAATATAAATAGAGTGGCAATAGATTATGGAATGCATTGTTCGTTTGATGCCGATTAAAGTTTGCGATAGGCTATTCATAAACTGAAAGTGGTACCATTGTTTCGAACAAAGGGGTTCCGCCATTAAATTGGTCACTGATCCGGCATCATATTAACGCTCTACGCAACAGACGAGTATCAATAAGTGACCACAATATACAGTCATGTGTAAGGGCAGTCATGTGTTAAGTGGTACCATTGTTCTCACGTATCCCAAATGTGTGCTTGTGTGGGTCTGAAGTCTATAAAGGAGGCTTTAGCTGTCGATGCAATCATCTTTACCACCCACCTGACTTTAGGCGCTTAATTTAAATAAATTGAATGCTCTTGCTGATCGACACATCAGAATGTGCCATGTCCACATATCTATATTACTCTATAAATAATGGTAATCGCTATACGTATACATGTAAGTATAAGTATAGGCCTATAAAGGTTGTTTTTAACAAATTTCCATTTAATTTTATTTTAAGAAGGAGATTGGTATAGAAATAGTGGCGAACCCAAAGAGGGGGAGGGGTGTTGGGGAGGGGAAGATTCACCCCTGTGAAATCTTGCGAGGGGAGGAGGGAGTAAGAGGAGAAGAGGGAATATGGAGAATGAGAGAGGGATGGAGGAAGGGAGAAAGAGGAAGAGATATAATAAAGACAAGTAGATAAATAGAAATATAAGGAAAATTATGGGAATGAGAGAGGGAGGGTGAGAGGGGACAAGTAAAGCGAGGGTGTGATAAAGTGTAGATCTAGGAAAGAATAAGTACAGAGAAGGGGAAAGAAAGGAATGATGAATACATTTGATAATAATTATTAGGCCTATATATATAATAACTAAACTCATAACAGCACTAGGCAGCCATTCGATGATGTCAATGCCTTTTTTCGTTACGTAGTTAAAACGCCCAGTCAGATGTATTTCACACCTGCCAAACACAAGTCACCCAATTTCGAAAATGGGACGTTAAATGACCACTCTCATGAATATTGATTGACAACATTTTCCAATATGTCAGCGCTCTAATCGGAAACAATAGAACAAACGAACATGCAGAGCGTTGGGTTCACTGATTTGGGCTACCCTCTATAAAGATACCGTTAATTAAAAAAAATAATATAGTAAAAAATACTTAGTGTGTTCGAATTTTACTGGGTCTAGATATTCCATAATAAAAAGTGCTTCTCTTTCGCTCACAAATACGTATCGTCCTGTAATTTTCTATGAATTTCTTGAAAACATGTCTCAACCTAAATATGAAATCTGGAGGTTTCTGATTATTTTTGACCCTTGTATTTTCGCCACGGTTTCTGTGCCGAATTGGACATGTTTGTGTACGAAATGTATAGCATGCATCTCGCTCGTTGTGTGGCCCATTAAGATCGATGATTTTACTGCGATGAGATTTTTCATAACGATAGTAAAACGTGCTTCTGTTTCGTGCGCAACAACATCTATCTCGTCCTGCAATTATCTCTGAATTTCTAGAAAACTTGTCTCAACATAAATATGAAATCTGAAGGGGCGCAATTCAAATAAAAATTCCTTTAAAAAAGGAATGTGGCGCCCAATGTGAACTTGGACGTGATAAGGTGAATTCCATGGTGTGTAGATTTGGTATTATAATGATTTTTCTAGGGAAGAGTAGAAGATGATCAAATGCAAGAGAAATGTGTTTGGTTGGGGAAGGTGTTCTGACAATCCAAATATAAAGTTAGTCCACCTCAAATGACCTGTAACAATTTGTGATTGACATTACTTAATTCACCTCGGATGACTTTGATCTGACATTCAACATTTTCGCGCTTACACCAATCATATCCATAACAATTTAACTCTTAGAACTTCCTGTCAACTCTCTAATTTAAAACTCTAAATTTCTGTCTGTTTGCCTTTTCTGTCTTATTTAGTACACTACAGTTTGTTACAATTATTAAGATAAGCAAACATTGCTGGGTAGATAACAGGATTTAGTTATTTACTTAATCCAATCATTGAGGTGGTAGCTAGATTCTATGGTAATTAGCAAACAAAAGCCATCAGTTTAAGAGGCCTCGTTAATTGATCTTATCACTATGGAGCACAAGAGTCTCATCCCAATGGCATAGTCCAATAACCTCAATTACATAATCATAGTGCAAAATTTGACCTCAAGTTGCAGATGAGTTTGTGTACAAAGGATGAATGTACAAATGTATTAGGGTTTAAGAACTGTTCCCATGATAGATGAGCATGTTGTGGATCCTGGTGTATGGTCAAATGTCACCGTCTATCGGGTTCTAAGGCACACGGTAAACTGGTTGAACGCATACAAAGGTCAGGATTTATTTGGTGTTTTTATAAATCCTAATTTTGTATTTTAAACAAAGAATATACGCTCACCATTTTATCCCGTGCATATCAGAAAACAATAATACAATAAAATCCAAGCAAATTGTGGTTTTATTTATGAGCTGGGCATAATTTTAGCAAAACAATTGCGAAGTCAATCTAGCAAGAGTGAAATTAGAAGCTTTTCACAAAGTCATGCCTATATTGTGGCGCACCTCCGTAGAGGGCGCAACAAAAAGGTGATTTTTGAGTTCTGATTTCGCCACTGTTTCTGTGTCAAATGGATCAGGTTTGTGTATTCGCATATATCTCCGCCGTTGCGGGCCGATTGCGATGATTTAAAGATGAACCCCTAGTTCAAGTTTACGTTGTTGAATCAAAATTTCATGGAATTTTATCATAATTTTTATTGCTTTTTAACTTAATTTAGTCCCCAAAATCTAATGTTTGCCGCATTGGTCGGCGTCAGTGCAGTCACCCCCGGAGCATGTCAGTTACGTAATCCAACACCAATGTGCTCAACGACAGTGAATTAAAGCTTTCACAACTTGCAGACTGACTTTATTCTTTGCGACGGCGGACCTAGTGAAAGATATTCTCATCAAACATGTCAAAACAACAAGAAACTCTTCAAATTTGATAAGATTGATTTGTCATTTAATAAAATGAATAGATTCTTGTCAAAAATGACCCAACTTATCAAATTTGAGTATGTCTTGTCAAAAATTACACACAAAAAATCAAATTGGAATAGTTTGTCTTGTTAGAGGAGGACATAACAGAATCTTGTCAAAATAAAAGGGCTTATCTGGTCAAATAATGAGTTTGAGATCTTGTCAATTTGAATAGTTACTTGTTAAAATAAAATGGTTTTTGGAAACTCTAAGATCGTCGGGTCAAAGTGATAATATACCTGATTAAAATGAACAGTATGTCTCATCAAAACGAATAGTTCAAAATAACGAGATCAAAATTAGTAGGGATTCTATTTTTTAAATGAATAGTACGAAATAAGAGTGCAGTGTAATTCATGGTGGTGTTCCTCAAGATCAGACATTGGTCTCAGGCATAAGTTTAATCATGCTTTATATTACTGTATAAATTGTAAAATTCCACTGTGTGTCAGATTTTAAAGTTCAAATTACATATATATAAAGTCCCGTTGATATTATTACAGTGTGTTTTCTCATCTTTTCTGCCTATAGACGAATCCAACGAGCCAAGACATGGTCAGGATTTGGTCGGCCATCTTTGGTTTCCCGCTAGCACCAACCTGGGGTTTTGAGCGCCCTAGAGAAGATGCAAAGACGAGGAGGGTTAATAGAATAATACAGCCTGTCTCAAAAAAGTTGTGCAAGTGAAGAGCGCCCTCTTTGGCAATTAGAAAATACCGTTGTGACATGATACTTACATCAATGTCAAGGGCGTAGTCTTAGCTCTCGTATACCTTTGTCCTGTTCAATTTGCTTGTTTTAATCTCGAGATATGCTTAGTTAACGACGAAATGGTAAAATCACAATTGTGCCACTTTTACTAGGGAAGAGAGCTTTGCATGTAAATCAGCGATAGCATCAAGTTTATCAAGAGTTCCTTCGTGAAATCAAAAGAATGCATCAATTACACAATACAATTTTTTTTACTGTTTTAACTATTTTATCATGATGCAGGAATAATGATTCTCTTTTTCCACAGAAAGATAAATAAATATTTCACATTCTGATGTAAAATTAAATACGTGTGCACGTCAATGATTTTATCATGGTAAATACTGTTCTCTTAGTCACTCAAGACATGTTAAAAGACAAACAAATATTGCACACTAAGGTCCATATGCGCAAAAGAGTTAGAGAGGGTCTAAAGTTAGACCTGGTCTAACTGGAATAAAGTTCCACCAGGGATGGTCCTTTACTCTTATTTCCTTCCTAGAGTAGCTAGCAAATTCTAAAGATTTTAATGCAACGTTCAAAAATAATACAAAATAACTTAAGCAAATGTAAAGGAAAATGTCCTTTCTCAAGGTCCGAATTCCACTCAGATCAGGTCTAACTTTAGACCCGGTCTAACTCCTTTGTGCATACGGAGTTTATATTACTTGTTGCGAGAGAAATTAGACCAAATAATGCACGTGCGCTGATGTTGATTCGAATAATGTGTCTGACGCACAAGCCCCGAAAGGAGAGTGCGTTAAACCCATCAACATCAGCTATATCATTGATTTTACATGTAACAGCTCTCTTCCTTAGTAAAAGTGGCACAATTGTGATTTTACCCTTTCGTTGTTAAATAAACATATCTCGAGATTGCAACAAGCAGAATTTAACAGAACAAACGGCATCTGAGAGATAAGACTGCGCCCGTGACGTTGGTATAAGCGCAGCATAATGTCACAACAGTATTTTCTAATTGCCAAAGAGGGCGCTTTTCACTTGCACAATTTTTTTTGAGACAGGCTGTATATACAATAGAGGTAATCCTGTCGCATCTATTCATATAGTCCTTTTGTTCATCTATTTGTACATCTATGAATAGATGCGACGGGATTACCTGCGGAATTATCTCTATTGTATTATTCTCTTAACCATCCTCGACCTTCTCTAGGTGTAAGGCGGCTTTTATTTGCACAACTGTTGGAACTGTATTGTATGTGCATTCTTTTGTCTACCTGTGTTTTCGCGGAAGGTGTAAAACGGGTGATGGATTGCAGTTTAAAATTTCCGCCAAGGCCGAATCATTTCACATTTTGGATGCATTGTAGCCGACGGGGACCCAACTAAAGGCTGCTAGTCAGGTGTAGGAATGCGTGTATTTGGATTCCTCTATTCGTCCTCGTAGTGTGACTTCAAAATCGATCGTTGCCAGGTCAACTGGTTCATGCACTCTGTGTTCAGGACAACGATAAAATGATCACAACATGAAATCAATTGGTTTCTAAAAGGTATGCAAACCAAGTGTGAATTAGTTACTAAGGTATGACGTATGGCGCAATCGATTATCGATACCATAAATTCACTCTAGTTAATACACACCTATGACGTCGCGCTATTGTTTTACCGCTCCATTATTTTCCACGAATGGAGCGATGATTACAATAACACGCCATTCGTAAATGCCTCTATTTTTTCCTGAAAAGCAAACACTTTTCAGGGAAAAAGTACTGGCATTTACGAATGTAATGTTAATAACAATTGCACTTTCGAAAAGCAACTATTTGCGAAAAGTGCAGTATTGTTATCATCACTTCATTCATGTAAAATAATGATACGAGAAACAACAAGACAAAGATTTTCATTAATACAATAAATTAAGGAAGCAGATAGCAACATTTGCACATAATTGTTATGGGACCTGAGAGCACATCAGACATATCGAATCACATGCTGAATACGAGGATTGTCCTTCTGATATCAAAAAATAATAATAATTTTGATTTTGAAATTCGTGATATAATACAAATTTTATGGCAAATTATTGAAATTTCATATTTTTGAAATTTAACAGTCCTCGAAGTAAACTTTATAAATGATAAATTATGTACTTAAACTATATAGGCCTATGTAGCTGGGATGAAAAGCCGACTATCAATTGAAAATTTTGACCTTTCATATTGAACATAAACATTTTTTTCCAAAAAGACGTACAATTGTTAGTGTTTTGAGGAAAAAATCTATATCTTTAATAATGAAGATCAAAATTTTCATATGATGGACAGCTGTTCATCCCAACTTCATAATCTTTAGGTGCATATCGTTAGATTTATACACTTTACTTCAATTTTTAATAATTTGCCATAAAATTTGTAATGTATCGCGAATTTAATAAAAATCAAAATTATTTGATATCAGAAGGACATTGTTCGTGCTCAAAATGCAATTCGATGTGTCTGATTTGGTCAGGTTCCACAAAAACAATATATACAGGTGTAAACATCGCTATCCGAGCCCTTAAAACATAAATTTACAATGCAATCTGTGAAAAGTAAGGCAATATCAAAACGGGCAGGTTAATTTGTTGGCTAAGTTGTACTTATTATGCAAGATGTGTTTTTACCTCACTTTGGAAAATGCTTATTTAGGCTTCACTTAGTAGGCCCGTACTTTAAATTATTTGGACCTTTCTTTCGACGCTAACTGTTTTTTATAACATTTTTTGCTTCTTTATATTTTTATACTTTTTCAGTGGATTATGCCCTTTTTTAGGCCTATGCATCTGTTTATTTTTAAATCGTTTGCTTTGGGTATGTTTAATAATGATAAAAGCCACAGTAGGTCTATTTTTTGTATAATTTTTTATTTCACTTTAGTATATACATCAGATGTTTCATCTGATGGTATTTTGGCATGTTTGAATTTTACTTACATCGATCAGTAGGCCTATCTGATACTTAAATATTATAATGTTTGTGACGCTCCAATTGATTGGGGGACTGGAAGCCCGTGACTGGAAGTCAGGGCTTTTATTTTGCGCCGAAAGCGACTAAGTTTGTTTGTTTTTGCCGCCGAAGTTCAGGGACATAATACTAGGCCTAGATAAATGGGTTGTAATACATGAATAGGGCCAACCAAATAAAACAAAATTTACACATTTAAAATGTTCGTACCTTACTTCGGCTTAAAGTAGAATCATGCCTGATTTAGGTCCTTCCTTCAAAACATATTATACCATGTATGCTGCGAATCAACGATATATATCCTCGGAATGATTCCATCACAAAGTTACTAGTAAATAAATAGTGTCCATAATTGCATGGTTGTTCCAAAATCCAACACTCGATTCACAGAGAAGAGTATCATTGCTCAGGTGCAGCGCAGGTCTGGCTTTCTTGAGGTAATGAGCTGCAATTGACTATTTCATATGAACCTATGACCATTTTGCCAATTTCCTTATTATGCAAAATAGAGTCCTAAACACAACTACTTCAATAGTTAACACATTAGAAGTGGGCATAAAGAACTATTGATTGTCTAATCACTTTAATGATTTTACGAATCTACGTTTATTCAATTTGTGTAACAAACATTTTAGATCTTTATAATTCAAGAAGGTGGTTACGGATGATTTGAACTAAACACCTGGATCGTGATATGATGGGTAATTCTATAGAAATTTTACATAAAGCTGAGTCCTTGTATTTTGCACTCGCACCTAGTACGGTCATTCTATTAGTGTATTTGATAGTGTATTGTCCGGCATCAATGATCAATTGATCAATTTGTAAAGAGCAACAAATTTCAATAACACTCCATTCGTGGAAAATAATGGAGCGGTAAAACAATAGCGCGACGTCATAGGTGTGTATTAAGTCGGTTAATGGCCGCGGATTAGAACGTTAGTGGATAAGAATGGCTTCGCCGCTCCGCGGCTCAGCCATTCTTATCCACTAACGTTCTAATCCTTGGCCATTATCCTATACTTAACTTATACAGTGCTTGATTTTCCTGACCAGATTTATGCAGCCTTGCCATCAAACCGGGTCAGTGGCTTGACAGCGTTTTATTCAAAGATATTTTTCCTAAATGTTCAAAATAAAATAATGAATGCAGCAATTAATATTACCTATTGTTTTAATATACTCGAAGTATAGGACGTATAATGTACTCGTGGTCAAACAAATATTGCACACTAAGGTCCATATGCACAAAAGAGTTAGAGAGGGTCTAAAGTTAGACCTGGTCTAACTGGAATAAAGTTCCACCAGGGATGGTCCTTTACTCTTATTTCCTTCCTAGAGTAGCTAGCAAATTCTAAAGATTTTAATGCAACGTTCAAAAATAATACAAAATAACTTAAGCAAATGTAAAGGAAAATGTCCTTTCTCAAGGTCCGAATTCCACTCAGATCAGGTCTAACTTTAGACCCGGTCTAACTCCTTTGTGCATACGGAGTTTATAGGGTACCTGCAGGTAATATGGGACCATTAAGGACGTTTAGCTTATGTGCATAAAAACTATAGAAGATATGCCCAAAAGAGATTGTTATGATGAACAACCTGTCCTTTAAGATTAATAAAACAGGCAATGTTATCTTGTTTTTATGTTTGTTTGGACGCTATGACGTCAAAATGACGTCATCGTCAAGTGTCCCATATTACCTGCATGTGCAGGTAATATGGGACACTGTGTTATCTCTATGGTGAAAATCAAAATGTTCAGAAAATCACTCTTTTGTTCTAAAAACATTTTTGTTACATGATTTTGAATGTTAAATGCAAATTTCAACAAGAAAATTCAATTTTCTAAATAGTTTTGCTTTCCGCATTGACAATGCACACAATTTCCTATGTGTCCCATATTACCTGCACCCATTCAGTTGAAAATCAGAGAAAATAATCATTTATAAAAGGAAAGTGCCACTTTTCAGTGGAATTTTACCTGCTGATAAGCTTAACCCATCACCTAAAGCTCATAAAAAGTGACAAATGCACCCTCAGTACCAGAGTATTTGGATACACAATCATAAAATGTGGCGTCATTGATTTTATATCAGGCCAAAAAAACGACGTAAATTTTTGGGCAATTTCACTCTTTTGGCATTGATTTCCAAGAGTTTGATACACAGACTCCAAAACTGCATTTCTAGAAGCACAATTGATGTCTCTAAACACTTAACAAATCAACTTAAAGTGTGTACCTTCTCTAAGCTACTTTTTGTTAAAATGAAAACAGGTGTCCCATATTACCTGCTGTCCCATATTACCTGCAGCTACCCTATTACTTGTTGCGAGAGAAATTAGACTAAATAATGCACGTGCGCTGATGTTGATTCGAATAATGTGTCTGACGCACAAGCCCCGAAAGGAGAGTGCGTTAAACGCATCAACATCAGCTATATCATTGATTTTACATGTAACAGCTCTCTTCCTTAGTAAAAGTGGCACAATTGTGATTTTACCCTTTCGTTGTTAAATAAACATATCTCGAGATTGCAACAAGCAAATTGAACAGAACAAACGGCATCTGAGAGATAAGACTGCGCCCGTGACGTTGGTATAAGCGCAGCATAATGTCACAACAGTATTTTCTAATTGCCAAAGAGGGCGCTTTTCACTTGCACAATTTTTTTTGAGACAGGCTGTATATACAATAGAGGTAATCCTGTCGCATCTATTCATATAGTCCTTTTGTTCATCTATTTGTACATCTATGAATAGATGCGACGGGATTACCTCAACGTCAATTGGCTTTCTAATCGTATGGAGATGGTGTAACTTCTTCTATCCACATATTGGTTGCAGAATTCCAGCCAGAGTAACAGTCATACGTGCCGTATCCCGAACATTGACCGACGTGCCAACCAACGGTGATACTACCAGCGCTGATGCCTTTGCAATAACCTGTTGATGCAAGAGGCAGACATTATAATTATTGTGGTGGTAGAAACAAGGACAATTTGCGTATGGCAGGATCTGTGATGGCAGCCTGGCAGGAGGGAAAAGAGGAGAAAAACCCAAGGAGATGGATTGAAAACGATGAGAATTTTTCATATTGGCAGACTGGTTCTATTTTGGATAAATCGCGTCTTATAATATATGAAATTGGTTAATTTTTTTCAAACTTGATTTTTTGTGTGCATATTTGTATTAATGTTTAAACATGTCCCAACTTGCACCTAAATGGAATCGGCCACATTTGTTGTGTTTATATGTCAACAGCGCAAAGTTCAACATAAAGTCATACTTTTTTTAATGCGTGTGGGATTTTTTTCACTTTACCTTGTTATTTCAGCTTTAAATGGACAGCAACCCTTCCCGGCAGTTTATTACTAATATCATTTCAACATTTTGAATAAACAATAACAAAATTAAAATTTAACGGAAATCGTACATTATGGCTTTAAATAAGCACAACTAGGCAAATTATTTTCCAAAATAGAACCAGTCTATGAGTATAATATGAAATATCATAGGGTAATATGAAACTGATTTTATAACATAAGATTGTCTTTAATTTTGTTTTTACCTATTAGCATCCTTGGTCGGTGCAAATTCACAGTTGCGTAGCCATTCGCATACACCACAGCTTCAATTTTCACAGGATTCGAACACTCGGCACCGTTAAATGTGAAGTACCATCGGCAACATCCACTGCTTCCGCCATGAAACCGCATGTCGCTAGAAATGCCAACATATAGATAGGTGTCGGAATATGTTTTGGTGATAGAACACGTCTGGAAAGAAAATTTGTATTTGTGTCATTTAGGTAGGTAGTAGGTAGGTAGTAATGCATATGAAGACCGTGAGCGCAAGAAGACCGTAAGTCCACTTGGCCCCTCAAAATGTATATACACTAAAGTTACGTAGAGTTTCTTAGGGTTTTATAATGTTTAACACATGTTCCATGGTGAAAACATCATGAAAGGTTGTGAAAGATTTGTTTTTGGCCCCTGAACATGTATAAAACATTACCAAACTATACTCAACTTTAGTGTATACATGTTGAGGGGCCCAGTGGACTTCATATTTACTTCAAATCGCAACCCTACGGCTTAACATGAAAAATTACAATCTAAAAACACATCAAAATATTTATGACTTACAACAATCAAAATTATAATATTGAAGTTGACACACATAAAACACAATTTATCACATCAGCCACTTTAAAAGTCATGTATATAAAAATGTAAAAGTGATACAATTTCATATTAAACATCAAAATAATAACTACGAGATGGGAACTTTGTGTTCACACACTGCACATGAACACAAAGTTCCTATCCAGCCATGATATGGCACAACTTCATGGATGCGAATCTTTTTGACTAATTATTATTCATTCAACGGTCATCATGGTCATGGTATTTCATTCTTTCTTTCTTTCTTTCATTCATTCATTCATTCATCCACCCTACTTACCACAACCTGTGCGACATCATTGCCATTATTTAAATGATTCCACTGGCATGAGTTCCAGTTTGGCGTGGCATCTACTGTAGAGCCTGCATCGCCACGGGGCCCTGGAGGGCCTGGACGACCTGGTGGGCCTGGTACGCCTGAAGTGCATTTCTGCAAATATTGAAGTTAGTTTTTAGTTTAATCTTTATATTATTGATATGATTATATATACATATATTATCGACAGGGAAATCATTTTCAATACAGTGTAGCGGGCTATTCCAGTTAAAATCCATACACCCTCGAACCCACAACCTCTCACACCATAGTCGACTTGTTGGTGTTGTCGCAACTCGCTGATGGGACTTTATGGTAACTTTGTCGTAACTTGCCTTTAGCTTACTTCGTGGGGGTAATTGACAAAAAACCTAATCTCTGTGGGGGTAACTCGCCTTTTTAACTCACTTTTCTTTAACTCGCCTTTTTTTAACTCGCCTAGTTACAGCTCCCACCCAAGAGTGTCTGCAACTTTAAACCATGGTTTAAAGTTGGTGGACAAGAGCCTTGGGAGGGGGGGCATGTTAAAAGTCAAGTAGAAGTTTTTTGAAGTCAAAATTCATGTAGTGATCAAATTTTGAAATTGCTCCAATTGGGCTCAAAGTTGGTGGTCATGAAGAGGAGAACTTGTTTGTGTTTGCTCAAACACGGCTGTATAGTTTTCTCCTTATTTTTAATATGCCCATGCTACAATCTCATAAATGTCATGTTGTTCTTTTGCTTAGTTTGGCAGAAAATCCCGATTTTCGTGTATTGGAAAATATCGATATATCGGGAAACCTGGTGTTCCTCTATCTGGAAACCTGGTGTCCCGATACGCGATATATCGCCCAGCCTACAAAATCTGGCTCACTAAGCGAAAATGTAAAAACGAAAGGGCTTGCAGATATGGGACAAAGTAGATATCGTAAGATTATCATCTGCTTTGCACTGATATTCGACGACACAAATTACAACATTAACATGGATCGATTGGCGCGAGGACCATATTGGTGCGTATGCACCAAATATGATCTTTTATTGGGTTACTATGTAGATTCAGAATGCAGACCGTTTCATTGCGCAAAAACTTACATCGGCAGTAACTTCTTTTGTAAAGACTCTGGTTTCTGGAACGCCTTCTTGGCTCAAAACGAATGGCTTAGTCCAGGAAAGAAGATTCAAACATACAAGAAAAAAACAGATCCATGATTCGGTCATCTTATATTCGGATATCTTCAGCGTGGTGGTATGATCCCAAAGAGTATTAACCGGAGACAATCTGCAGATCTAATCTCACGATTCGGTTATCCAAGCTGATCAAAAAATATAAATTCCTGCAATGTGTTAAATTATTCTCCAAGCTATCAATCTGTATTAAATGGCTTACTCAAAATCGTAATTAATACTTCATGTAGATATTGTATTAATTGATCAAAATGATATTCTCAAATACCAAAATTGGTGACCAAAAACACATTTTAGGTGCAATTTATTTTGTCAGAATTCCAAGTATTTCCAACTCAGTAGGGCCTATGCATCAAAAATTACGATGATATAGGCTATCCGCTTTCCTCCTCCGATAACAATAGACGAAACAAACATGTACGCTAGGGCCTACATGAAAATATCAAAGTTGATGAAAATAATGATCCAGGTACCGTGCATTCATTCATTCTTCCTTATCATCAGCAAATGATTTTTTTTTTTACAGAAGTTCAAGGTCCAATTCCCAATTGTATTAGAAAGAAGGCTAGGCTCCCTATATTGCAAATGTTTTCCTTATTATGTTTATCAGCGAAACAAAGTTAGGTACATTAATCGTTATTAGTATTTGCAGTGAGTTTGAAATCGATCTTCTTCTAGGCCTATTTCAAGAGAGTGCTGACGTAAGAAATTTGACACACGTTACGGTAATAGCTGCATGGAAGCATAAAAGTTGAAATTGCGAACTCTACGGGGGGATTTTTGCGTGAACACGTTGTGTTCAGTTTTAGAACACCAACAAATTTACTGTGTATAATACTGTCCAGTTGAACACCACCAGTCGCTGGACATGGTATTTAGATGTTCTATGGTTTTTAATACTGGCTTATTTAACGCTCTCATGTGTTTTAAAAGTGTTACAACTGAACACCTTAAGGGATCTGGAATGAGCGTTTTGAGCGTTTCGACAGTATTTTTTGTTGGACATGAGAGCACATCAGACATATCGAATTGCATTCGGAATACGAAGAATGTCTTTCTGATATCAAATAATTTTAATTTTTGAAATTCCCGATATAATACAAATTTTATGACAAATTATTAAAATGGGATATTTTTCACATTTTTGACATGATAACAGTCCTCGACGTAAATTTTGTAAATCTAATGATATATTCTTAAAGTGTATGTAGCTGGGAGGAAGAGCCGACGATCAATTGAAAATTTTGACCTTTCATATTGAAGATATGGATTTTTCCCCAAAAGACCAATTTTTTTGGTGTTTTGGGGAAAAAATCCACATCTTCAATACGAAAGGTCAAAATTTTCAATTGATCGTCGGCTTTTCATCACACCTACATATACTTTCAGTACATATTATCAGATTTATAAAGTTTACTTCGAGTACTGTTAAATATCAAAAATATCAATTTTTAATCATTTGCCATAAAATGTGTATTAGGCTACATTGCGAATTTCAAAAAATCAAAATTATTTGATATCAGAAGGACATTCTTCGTATTCAGAATGCAATTCGATAAGTCTGATCATGCTCTAATGTCCCACAATAAATACTGTCCAAAGGTTCATACCCCACCCCTTAATGAGTTTTGCTCATAATAATAAACCTGATACACGAATTAGGCCTATACCATAATACCCAAACCAAAAGATCGACGAAGATTTGTAAATCTGGAGAGTTTCCTTGAGGATGGAATGGGAATGCTGATTCATGAGGAAAAGAATAGCTTACAAACTTATTTCTTCATTTGTCTTATTTGCTTAAAGGCAGCTATACAAAATACTTTATTTCATTCAATTATTGACCGTCCTTTTTGGTCCCCAGTTTAGAAAATCAATGGGAAAAGGGTAGTATCCACCGCCTATTTATTATCAATAAATATCTCCTGCTAAGTTGACAACACTGACTCTTTCATGAAAGGAAGGGGTCTGTGTGAATAGGTGCAGGGGCTATATAAGGGGAACAGCACAAGGAGGGGTTCCTCGTCCCTCCTCTTCTTGAACACCCAGTGGAAATAGCACGGGGAAATAGGTGCATACCTGAACGCCTTTTTTTTTTTGCAAAACATTAACCATCTCCTAGAAAAGAAACTTTTATTTTCGGAGATGTGTCAAATTATGTATAATCAATTTTACACTAACTTCGATTATTGAATAAATGAATAATCAATTTACAAACTGTATAGTGAACAGGGTGTATCAAAATGATTGGTACCCATCAATAGACCTATATCCAGTGAATATGGCCAAAAATGTCACATCAAAATGCATCATAACAGCCGCCTTATTAGATTCATGTCATAACCATGATAACAGGTCATTAAATAACAAATTATAGTCACTTCAAGAGGATCTAATGTTAAAGGGCTTATCTTGTCAAATAATGAGTTTGAGATCTTGTCAATTTGAATAGTTACTTGTTAAAATAAAATGGTTTTTGGAAAATCTAAGATCGTCGGTTCAAAGTGATAATATAGCCTATACCTGATTAAAATGAACAGTATGTCTCATCAAAACGAATAGTTCAAAATTAGTAGGGATTCTATTTTCTTTTAATGAATAGTACGAAATAAGAGTGCAGTGTAATTCATTGTGGTGTTCCTCAAGATCAGACGTTGGTCTCAGGCGAAATGAAAAGGGAACAGGAATTATACTTCTACAGTTTAATCATGCTTTATAATATACTGTACAAATTGTAAAATTCCACTGTGTGTCATATTAAAATAAGTAGATTTTAAAGTTTAAATTACATATATGTAAAGTCCCGTTGATATTATTACAGTGTGTTTTCTCATCTTCTCTGCCTATTCGTCGTCGTAATGTGACTTCAAAATCGATCGTTGCCAGGTCAACTGGTTCATGCACTCTATGTTCAGGACAACGATAAAATGATCACAACATGAAATCAATTGGTTTCTAAAAGGTATGCAAACCAAGTGTGAATTATTAAAGACCGAATTAAAAAGACTAGTTTGCGTCTAACGTCAGAGGAAAGGCGCAACGTGATTGATTGCTGACCTGCGCAGGACAGCATTTTTGGTCTACTTGACGTCATACGCGAACTAGTCTTTTTAATTCGGTCTTCAATTATAGTTACTAAGGTATGACGTATGGCGCAATCGATTATCGATACCATAAATTCACTCTAGTTAACTTATACAGTGCTTGATTTTCCTGACCAGATTTATGCAGCCTTGCCATTAGACTACCCCGTAGTCCACTTGCCCATTGTGCATACTCTGGATATTGTATTTAAGCTTAAAACTCTAATTTAATTAATGTGTGCACAATTGATAGATTTTCACATCTGATCTTTTCAGTCACCCTACTCCCTCTGTTTGTTAGCTTCCCAAGTGGACTACTGACTTTGGATTGCGGTTTACATGCTTAACACGGGTGTCTATGAGCTTCTATGGATGAGATTGTCGGAGATCTGGCCTACTAAAATTGACCATGATGTAATGCATCTTTAAATGGATCTGGCTTGTGATTGGTCGCCCAGATCTCGTTATGGTTTGGTTTAAATCCTCCGAGTACCTGTCGTTACCATTAAGAACTACATGGTACGCCAGTATGCGGCCTTTGTGTTGTGTAATTGCATGAACGCGTCAGTAAGTGCATGAGCGCGTCTTGTATTTGCTTGCGGTTAAATTTGATTGATAAACAAGTCTGAGTGTTGGGACTTTGCCCGTTCAAAATCCCGTTTAAAATTGAAAGTCCATAGTCGGTTTTTAACCTGGAATTTCACGATTAATAAACTGGCAGATTCTAAAATCAGAATTGTTCAGTATTGAAGTGCCAATACAATTATGACATTATGATATGTTGCATTCAATAATATAAGCCTACGTACACTTTACTTTTACTGTCACTAATATAATTATATAAACTTTTCATAACAATTTTATATTAGTAATTTGATGTAATAAATATCAGTATAATTTCGAGTTCAACTGAATGCTTTCATCATGATTAACATTAATAACATGCTTTTATTTATCAAAAATCGACTATGGCATAGTCTACCTTGCCATCAAACCGGGTCAGTGGCCTGACATCGTTTTATTCGAAGATATTTTTCCAAAATGTTCAAAATAAAATAATGGATGCAGCAATTAATATTACCTATTGTTTTAATATACTCGAAGTATGTGACGCATAATGTACTCGTGGTCAAGATAATCGCACTTGCCATAGAATTATTGTTTTTAGCTCTCGAGCCTATCGGCTCTCGTAATGCATTGCACTCATTTCATTATCTTTATCATAATTATCATATATAAGAATGAGATCAGTTCGGATCAGGTTATGATAATTTCTTAATTGTAGGCTCAGTAATCTTGAAAGAAAACAAACATTCTGCAAAAAGTCGCAACGTCACACATCGTTTTGTTTTCCTGCAACAGCGATTTACTTTTTTGTCTAAAACTACTCATGCAAAACATTGTAAAAATTCGGGGTACTTTGAACATTCATCTTTAAATAATTTGTTTAAAATCAAACATATCCCGAATTTTCCGGTTCACTGATTTTTCATTTTTAAACCGCTACACTAACTAGACAACGTCGATTGGCTTTCTAATCGTATGGAGATGGTGTAACTTCTTCTATCCACATATTGGTTGCAGAATTCCAGCCAGAGTAACAGTCATACGTGCCGTATCCCGAACATTGACCGACGTGCCAACCAACGGTGATACTACCAGCGCTGATGCCTTTGCAATAACCTGTTGATGCAAGAGGCAGACATTATAATTATTTTGGTGGTAGAAACAAGGACAATTTGTGTATGGCAAGATCTGTGATGGCAGCCTGGCAGGAGGGAAAAGAGGAGAAAAACCCAAGGAGGTGGATTGAAAACGATGAGAATTTTTCATATAGATTGGTAGACTGGTTCTATTTTGGATAAATCGCGTCTTATAATATATGAAATTGGTTAATTTTTTTCAAACTTGATTTTTGTTGTTGTTGTATATTTGTAATGTTTAAACATGTCCCAACTTGCACCTAAATGGAATCGGCCACATTTGTTGTGTTTATATGTCAACAACGCAAAGTTCAACATAAAGTCATAATTTTTTTAATGCGTGTGGGATATTTTCACTTTACCTTGTTATTTCAGCTTTAAATGGACAGCAACCCTTCCCGGCAGTTTATTACTAATATCATTTCAACATTTTGAATAAACAATAACAAAATTAAAATTTAACGGAAATCGTACATTATGGCTTTAAATAAGCACAACTAGGCAAATTATTTTCCAAAATAGAACCAGTCTAGGCCTATGAGTATAATATGAAATATCATATGGTAATATGAAACTGATTTTATAACATAAGATTGTCTTTAATTTTGTTTTTACCTATTAGCATCCTTGGTCGGTGCAAATTCACAGTTGCGTAGCCATTCGCATACACCACAGCTTCAATTTTGACAGGATTCGAACACTCGGCGCCGTTAAATGTGAAGTACCATCGGCAACATCCACTGCTTCCGCCATAAAACCGCATGTCGCTAGAAATGCCGACATATAGATAGGTGTCGGAATATGTTTTGGTGATAGAACATGTCTGGAAAGAAAATTTGTATTTGTGTCATTTAGGTAGGTAGTAGGTAGGTAGTAATGCATATTTACTTCAAATCGCAACACTATAAAGGCTTAACATGAAAAATTACAATCTAAAAACACATCAAAATATTTATGATATACAACAATCAAAATTATAATATTGACATACATAAAAACACAATTTATCACATCAGCAACTTTAAAAGTCATGTATATAAAAATGTAAAAGTGATACAATTTCATATTAAACATCACAATAATGACTACGAGATGGGAACTTTGTGTTCACACACTGCATACGAACACAAAGTTCCTATCCAGCCTTATGATATGGCACAACTTCATGGATGCGAATCTTTTTGACTAATTATTATTCATTCAATCGGTCATGGTATACGGTATTCCATTGATTGATGATTGATTGATTGATTGATTGATTGATTGATTGATTGATTTGATCGTTCATTGGTTCATTCGTTCATTCATTCATTCATTCATTCATTCATTCATTCATTCATTCATTCATTCATTCATTCATTCATTCATTCATTCATTCATTCAACAATTCATTCATTCATCCATCCTACTTACCACAATCTGTGCGACATCATTGCCATTACTTAAATGGTTCCACTCGCATGAGTTCCAGTTTGGCGAGGCTTCTACTGTAGAGCCTGCATCACCACGGGGCCCTGGAGGGCCTGGACGACCTGGTGGACCTGGCACGCCTGAAGTGCATTTCTGCAAATATTGAAGTTAGTTTTTAGTTTAATCTTTGTATTATTGATATAATTATATATACATATATTTAATCGAGAGGGAAATAATTTTCAATACGGTGTAGCGGGATATTCCAGGATTAGCTCCCGAGTTTCGTATGGGTTACAAACGAGACAATTAGCAGTAGGCCTAAGTTCCTTGTCCAGTGGAATTTCAAGCTAAATAAATTTTACAGGAGAGCATACTAACCACCGCCAGGGTTCGAACCCGCAACCTCTCGCACCATAGTCGAACGCCGTATAGCTTTATTGACAGCCCGAGTGATAGTTGAGATTGAATAATATTAAAAAGTTTCCTTTCTCTTAACCATGATTGGTGGAATAGGCCATTTTTTCCTTAATATTTATCTTCAAATCTGTTTTTCTCTTCTCTTTCCAATTGGCATGCATGCTTACAGGCCTTTTAGTCCGACTTGAGCATTAAGTTGTTTGAGCCTGATCCCATCAAGACCCAAGAATGTCTCCAACTTTAAACCATGGTTTAAAGTTGGTTGAAGTCAAAAGTCATGTGGGGATCAAATTTTGATAATTAATTATTTCTGTCTGCTCAAACACAGCTGTATCGTATAGTTTTCTCCTCCTTATTTTTAATATGCCCATGCTACAATCATATGTGTCATGCTGTTCTTTTGCTTAGTTTGGCAGAAAATCCCGATTTCGTGTATTGGAAAATATCGATATATCGGGAAACCTGGTGTCCTGATACCCGATATATCGCCCAGCCTACAAAATCTGAACTACACTAAGCAAAAATGAAAAAAACAAAGATGGGCTTGCAGCTATGGGACAAAGTAGATATCGTAAGATTATCATCTGCTTTGTACTGATATTCGACGACATAAATTAGAACAAGGATCGATTGGCGCGAGGACCATATTGCCCGGGCATATTGGTGCGTAGACTATGCGCCAAATATGATCTTGTATTACTTTAATTAACAACCAGGGGCGGGCTACTATGTAGATTCAGAATTCAGAACATATTTTCATTGCACAAAAACTTACATCGGCAGTAACTTCTTTTGTAAAGACTCTGGTTTCTGGAACGCCTTCTTGGCTCGAAACGAATGGCTTAGTCAAGAAAAGAAGATTCAAACACAGAAGAAGGAAACAGATCCATGATTCGGTCATCTTATATTCGGGTATCTTCAGCATGGTGGTATGATCCCAAAGAGTATTAACTTGGCGGAGACAATCCGCAGATCTGACGATTCGGTTATCCAAGTTGATCAAAAATACAAATTACTGCGATGTTTCAAATTATTCTCCAAGCTAGTGTATTAAATGATTCACTGATATACTCCAAGTCGTAATTAATCGCCAATTGATTATGTATTTTTCATGTAGATATAGTATTGTTTGGTCAAAATGATATTATCAAATACCAAAATTAGTCACCAAAAATACATTTTTAGGTGCAATTACTTTTTGTCAGTATTCCAAGTATTTCCAACTCAGTAGCATCAAAAATTACGATATAGGCTATCCGCGTTCCTCTTCCGATAACAATAGACGAAAAAACGCCTAGGGCATACATGAAAATATCAAAGTTGATGAAAATAATGATCCAGGTACTGTGCTTTCATTCATTCTTCCTAATCATCAGCAAATGATTTTTTTCACAGAAGTTCGGCGTCGAATTCTCAAAAAGTAGGCCTATATAGAAAGAAGGCTACATTGCAAATGTTTTCCGTATTATGTTTATCAGTGAAACAACGTGAAGTAAATTAATCGTTAATAGTATTTGCAGTGAGTTTGAAATCGATCTTCTATTTCAAGAGTGTGCTGACTGACGTAAGAATTTTGACACACGTTATAGCTGAGCAAAAGTGAGAGATAGAATAACTGAGAACAAAGGAAGGCAAGAAAGAAAGAGATAAAGGGACAGAAAGGTTTCATGACGGAGAAGTCTGAAAATAAAGAAATAAAGAAATTGTGGGAAAGGGAAAGAATGAAAGAAAGTGAAATAAATAAAGAAATGGTGGGAAAGGGAAAGAAGGGAGATCAAAGAAAATAACGAACGAATGAAAGAAAGGAAGGGAAAGTGAGAAATGGAAAGAAAGAATGAATGTAGGAAATAAGCAAAAGAGAGATAGAAGGACTGAAAACGAAGGAAATCAAGTAAGAAAGAAAGAGAAAAAGGGAAAGAAAGATTTAATGACGGAGGAGTCTGGAAATAAATAAAGAAATGGTGGGAAAGAATGAAAGACAGTGAGGACGAAAGGATGTGTCGAAAAGTGATCAAAGAAACCAACGAATCGTGCAAATGAAAGAAATACAGGAAGGGAAGTGAGAAATCAAAGAAAGAAAGAAGTAAAAAAACTGGTATTTTGGTACCAAAAATATGCAAAAATGCAAAATTAACCGCGTTATTGCGCTGTTAAAACATTATACCATTTCCCCGCTCACTTATTAGTTCCCGTTTACTGACCGCTCCCGTGTACTCATCCCCCGCCCCGGGCCCCCCGCTAGTAATAATAAACCTGATACACGAATTAGGCCTAACATAATACCCAAACCAAAAGATCGACGAAGCTTTGTAAATCTGGAGAGTTTCATTATAGGATGGAATGGGATATTCAGGTAAAATGCTGATTCATGGGGAAAGGAATGGTTTGCAAACTTCTTACGTTATCTCTTAATTGGCCTTATTTGCTTAAAGACAGCTACTTCATTTCATTCAATTATTTACCGTCCTTTTTGGTCCCCAGTTTAGAAAATCAATGGGAAAGGGGTAAGTATCCACCGCCTTTATCAATAACATCTCCTGCGAAGGGGTCTGTGTGAATAGGTGCAGGGGCTATAGGCCTATATACCAGGGGGAACAGCACAAGGAGGGGTTCCTCGTCCCTCCTCTTCTTGAACACCCTAATGGAAATAGCACGGGGGAAATAGGTGCAACATGAACGCCCTTTTTGCAAAAAAATAACAATCTCCTGGAAATGGAACTTTTATTTTTATTTTCGGAGATGTGTCAAATTATCTAATCAATTTTACGCTAAATTCAATTATTGAATAATTGAATAATCAATTTACAAACTGTATAGTGTACAGGGTATATCAAAATGATTGGGTACCCATATCCAGTGAATATGGCCAAGAATGTCACATCAAAATGCATCATAACAGCCATCTTATTTGTAGGTTTATGTCATAACAGGTCATTAAATAACAAATTATAGTCACTTCAAGAGGATCTAATGTTAAATGTAGAAAAGCAAGTGTTTTATTAGAGCTGATACAAAGCTGATGGGTACCAATCATTTTGATACAGCATATACAGTAGGCCTATTCCATTCTTGACATATTTAAATTTTAATATTCGCCATGTAAAACGTAAATCAATGCAGGAGCTTAACATTTTATGGCAAATTCGTGGATTTTTACTATCTACTGCATGAAGATAGCTTATATCAAATTGAATGTTGATGGTGTAATGTTGGTCTCCAGTAGTGCTATCTACTGAAGATCAAGTTAAATTAATGCAGGAGCTTTATAGACATCGATTACCAAAATCTAGCAAATTACAAAAATCTCTTCCAACATTTAAATTCGCGTTTTTATTATCTACTGAAGATAGCTTATATTAAATTGAAGGTGTAAGTTTGGTCTCCAGTAGTGCTATCTACTGAAGATCAAGTAATAACAAAGTCTCACACAATTCTTCACTGTTGATTCCCGTTCCAAAGACGCGATTTTTAAACAATCAAAATATGTCCAAAACTTTCTGATCGGGACTGATGTATACTATTAGAAAGAAAAAAAATCGCCGCTATATCTGATATGATGAAGTAAAAATGTAGAGAAAATAATGTAAAACATTACTTCTACTGTCTGTTCAATTAGCTTAGATTCTTGAAATTTTAAGATATTTGAAAAAATAAAAAATTGTGGTCAAAGTCATCAAAGAAAAGTGTTAGCACAGCCTTAGACCTAACGTGATTTATACTTTTCAAATTCTAAAGTTCAATTTAAAACCCCATTTCTTTTCAATTTTGGTCTTTTCCCGCGATATGTTTATAAAAAGCGGTAGAACGTCGGGTACCATAAACTTTTTGGAATCAATCCATTTAGAGCAATGGGGACGAATGTCACAATGCGCAGATATGGTATTTATTCGACCATCCGCATCAGGAAGTATTATTTATTTATTTATTTATTATTGATATTTAATCATTTTGTTGTAGTTTAAAACTATATTGTTTATTTTTACCTATTTGTATTTGTGCGAATGGGTCTAAGAATGGGTCTGAGAAGGTGTAGGCCTATAGGCCTATTATAAAACTACACATTTATTTTCAATTTGTTATTTCGTTTTGTTTGTTGAATACAAACTGAAAAAACTGAGTAACTTTTATACAAGAAAATATTATTTAAAACAATCAGGTTACAGAAAACAATTCTTGTAAAGTCACTGTATCTGAAAATGTCAAGCGAATGTTGATATTCTTGAAAAGGAATGGTGGTATTAAACAAAACTCAATTTTGCATGTAAACCAGTTGAAATGAGAACGAAATCTATAACTTTAATGTCCTTGTTTAGGAAAAAATAATGCTCAGAATAATGTTATGCATAAAACGTACTCGTGCCATATAATTTCGTGTAACAAAAACCGGTGGACCATCATCACCTATAGAACCTATCCAATAACCGGAACGGTATAACAATTGAAATGACAGGACAGATTGGTGGACAGATTGTTTTGCTAAATTGGATAGGGTCTATGCCCTAAGTTGAGAATGGACCGTCCCATTCGATTTGTAAAAGGTCGAGAACCCTTTCGGTGGACCCAAGTAACTGCCCAAAATGAGGCAAAATTGAAAAGAAATGGGGTTTTAAATTGAACTTGGGAATTTGAAAAGTATAAATCACGTTAGGTCTAAGGCTGTGCTAACAATTTTCTTTGATGACTTTGGCCACAAGTTTTTATTTTTTCAAATATCTTAAAAATTCAAGAATCTAAGCTAATTGAACAGACAGTAGTAGGTATGTCACAGTGGCTGCACAATAATTCTGCTACACTGTGCATGCAAGCATAACAGTGAATTGAAAAGCGCGCGCTTCAAAGTTGGCCAATTTTAGAAAACATCCATGTCGATAAATGAATTTCCTTCAAATGCTTCATTATCCAAATTGTTTGAATTTTTAATATATGGTGTGTGAAGCCTTTCCGAGGCTACCATCGGGTCCCCAAAAATTAAAAATTGTTTTGTTTAAGAGCTACTGCCTGTTTTTATGGATTTTTGAAGATCGCTCATAAATCAGTAAATATAGGCCTATTGAAATAAAGGGACCTACCACCATTTAGCTGAAATTATACTAATCTTTCTTAGCATGTAAATTATTTCCGTCGACAACGAATAAAGCACTTCCCTAAAACTAGTTGAAACAAAACATTATATCAAAGATATTTTTAGGGAGTAATTTTCCAAACCAAATAGCTCTAAGCCATTGTGTGTGTCCAAGGCCATACTATTTTTGTATACGCGGTACAGTGGGAATGGCTGTGCCTTTTACCATTTGTCATCCCATGTTAATCCAGATAACAAAATGTTCATTTAAAGTCTCATTGCAAATGAATTTTGATTTTTACTTTTCGGATTTGGCTTTGAGCAATGGTGACACATACCATGTTTACAGAAAAAATGAAAATTCTATTCCAGACATCGTCAAAATGTCAAACTTTGTATGTTTTGTATTATATTTAAGTAATTAACGGCAGTTTCTTTATTCAACATCATAACAGGTTCATACTTGACATATTTATGGTGAATGAATAGACTTTCATTAAATATTGAAAAATCCAAAATTACTCATGCCTAATTTACATTAAAATATCATGAATACATAATTACCTGTAGGCCTAATTAGCTAATTTGCATAATTAATTACTTTTTGTGTATTTTTTGTTATCAATTGAAATAACTTTGTATACATATTTCTGCAAAAAAACCCGCACCATGATATCATGTACGGTTTTCTATTGGCATCGATTTTGCATAATAATTAGCTGAACTTAGTCATTTTTTCACCTTTAATTTGTCTGCAGATTGGCTGAATTTGCTAAAATAGTATATTTGGTAAATTTGTTATAATTATTCAATGATAGATTTTTTAATTTTGTTTTCTTTAACGAAGTTAAGAAAGATAGTCATTTAACTTGTGATACTTAAATTAACGCTGCTTTTTCAAGCAAGCGTCCAAATAAACCTTCAAAATCTCGAAATGTGTCAATTTTGTCATTATAGCCATTTGTGGCAGGTTTTAATTCCATTTACGAGCATCTTAAAATTGACACTACATCACAATGCATTGACCGATTTTAATTCCGTTTTTTGATTTTTGATGCTTTAATAAAGCTCATTCGTGTAGAAACATTAAATAATGTGTTTCTGCTGCATTTATTTTTGAGGTGATATGCCTACTTTTAGAGTAGAGAGATGCAATGAATCGGGATGAGATTCTAAATGCTATCTTCAGCAGATATAGCGGGAAAAAATCCTAAAACGCGCACGGTTACTCTGCGCGAATTAAAAAATCGGCATTCGGCCTAAATGCCGCGCTATAAAAAAAAAAGGGGAAAAAAGAGGTAAAAATAGAGAAACAGGCAGATGCTGAAAGTGATGAGTCTGTAATATCGCTTTAAACTTTCTGATCGGGACTGCTGTATTAGAAAGAAAAAATTCGCCGCTTCATGATGAAGTAAAATTTAGAGAAAATAATGTAAAACATTACTTCTAGAGTAGAAAGATGCAATGAATCGGGATGAGATTCTAAATGCTATCTTCAGTAGATAGCAGATGCGGAAAGTGATGAGTCTGTAATATCGCTTTAAACTTTCTGATCGGAACTGACTTATTAGAAAGAACAAATTCGCCGCTACATAATGAAGTAAAAAATTAGAGAAAATAATGTAAAACATTACTTCTAGAGTAGAAAGATGCAACGATTCGGGATGAGATACTAAATGCTATCTTCAGTAGATATAGCGAAAACAATCTTAAAACGCGCACGGTTACTCTTAAAAATCGGCATTCGGCCTATATGCCGCGCTATTTAAAAAAAAGGAAAAAAGAGGTAACAATAGAGAAACAGGCAGATGCGGAAAGTGATGAGTCTGTAATATCGCTTTAAACTTTCTGATCGGGACTGATGTATTATAAAGAAAAAAAAACCCCGCTACATGATGAAGTAAAAATTTATAGACAATAATGTAAAACATTACTTCTAGAGTAGAAAGTTGCAATGAATCGGGATGGGATTCTAAATGCTACCGGTATCTTCAGTAGATATAGCGAAACAAAATCCTAAAACGCGCATGCACGGTTATACTCTGCGCGAATGAAAAAATCGGCATTCGGCCTATATGCCGCGCTATTAAAAAAAAAAGAAGGAAAGCAAGAGGTAAAAATGGAGAAACAGGCAGGTGCGAAAAGCGATGAGTCTGTAATATCGCTTTAAACTTTCTGATTGGGACTGATGTATTAGAAAGAAAAAATTCACCGCTACATGATGAAGTACAAATTTAGAAAAATAATGTAAAACATTACTTCTAGAGTAGAAAGATGCAATGAATCGGGATGAGATTCTACATGCTATCTTCAGTATAGCGAAAAAAAGTCCGTAAACGCGCACGGTTACTCTGCGCGAATTAAAAAATCGGCATTCGGCCTATATGCCGCGCTATTTAAAAAAAAGTGGGGAAAAAGGAGGTCAAAATAGAGAAACATGCAGATGCGGAAAGTGATGAGTCTGTAATTTCGCTTTAAACTTTCTGATCGGGACTGATGCATTAGAAAGAAAATATTCGCCGCCACATGATGAAGTAAAAATTTAGAGAAAATAATGTAACACATTACTTCTAAAGTAGAAAGTTGCAATGAATCGGGATGAGACTGTAATTCTATCTTCAGTATAGCGAAAAAATCCTTAAACGCGCACGGTTACTCTGCGCGAATTAAAAAGTCGGTATTCGGGCTATATGCCGCGCTATTAAAAAAGTTGGGTCTCCGATAGTGCTATCTACTGAAGATCAAGTTAAAAAAAAATTCAAGCAGTTAGGTAACACGATTCTATAAAATACCCGATTTTTCTCGTTCAGCAGACAAAAACGACAACCAACACACATATAAATTTGAGCTATCTGCAGTTGATAGCAAAAAATACCCGAGTTCAACAGACACCAAATCGAATAAAACAGATATGGCTTTATTTCGCAGTTTGTCTAAGCGTCATACGGTATTCCGTTCTTAAGATATTTAAATTTTAACATTTACCATGTAAATCAATGCCGCAGCTCTATAGACATCGGGTACCAAAATCGAGCAAATTGAAATAAATAAATAAAGCCATTACATTTCTCTATCCGTTGTATACGATTTGGTATAATTGAACTCAGGTACTTTTTTGCTATCAACTGCAATAGCTCTATCCTGTAGGCCTATGTGTGTTGGTTGTCGGTTTTGTTTGCTGAACGAGAAAAATCTGTATTTTATAGAATCGTGTTGCCTAGCTGCTTGATTTTTTAAAACTTGATCTTCAGTAGATAGCACTATACCGGAGACCAAACTTACACCTTCAATTTAATATAAGTTATCTTCAGTAAATAGAAAAAAAAACCCGCGAATTTACATGTTGGAAGACATGCCGTAATTTGCTCGATTTTGGTACCCGATATAGCTCCCGGCATTGATTTACATGGCGAATGTTAAAATTTAAATATCTCAAGAACGGAATATCGCATACGCTGGGACAAACTGTGAAATAAAGCCATTGCATTGCTCTATCTGTTTTATTTGATTTGGTGTGTGCTGAACTTATGTATTTTTTGCTATCAATTGCAGATCCTCAAATTCAAATGCATGTTGGTTGTCGTTTTTTTTCTGCTGAAAAAGAAAAATTGGTATTTTATAGAATCGTGATGCCTAGCTGCTTGAATTGTTTCTTTTAAACTTGATCTTCACTAGATAGCACTCTACTACAGACCAAAATTACACCATCAATTTAATATATAAGCTATCTTCAGTAGATAGTAAAAACGCGAATTTAAATGACGGTTGGAAGACATGCCATAATTTGCTCGATTTTGGTACCCGATGTCTATAAGCTCCTGCATTTATTTACATGGTGAATATTAAATTTAAATACCTCAAGAACCGAATACCGTATGACGCTTGGACATGTGAAATAAAGCCATTACACATGTCTATCTGTTTTATTTGATTTGGTGTATGTTGTTTTTGTTGAACTCGTGTGTTTTTTTGCTATCAAATGCAGATAGGTCCCTTGAAATTTTAACACCAACCCATGCGCGTATTTGTTTGGGGGGGCTTTAGGGGCCAGCCCCCGGGGTCAAAGTAGGGGGCTGCAAAAACGAAGGGGCGGCGGACGAAGAAGGGGGGGAAAAAACAGGGGCGTCAAAAATAAAGGGGGCGGCAAAACGTATTAACAAAGAAAAAAGGGCGCAAAAAATTGACAAAGCATAAAAATTTTGAAAAAGGTTGCTTTTAGGGCGCTAGCGCCTAAAATCCTTCTTTTTTTTTTTTGCTCTTCACTTTTTCAAACGACCGTGAAAAAATTAGGTCAACCTTTTCGGGCTGTTAAGGGCTGGGGTATGAACGTTTGGACAGTATTTATTTTGGGACATCAGAGCACATCAGACATATCGAATTGCATTCTGAATACGAAGAATGTCATTCTGATATCAAATAATTTTGATTTTTGAAATTCGCAATTTAATACACATTTTATGGCAAATCATTAAAAATTGATTGTAGGGTCTAATTTTTGACTCGTTCTTGAGTCTATCGCTGATCTTTTAGCGGCCCTGGTTCTTTTCATAATATCACATGATTCACATCGATTTGGTCTGACAAGACTCGGAATGACCCATTTCCCCATCACACGCAAGATTTGCAGATGATAATGACAGGAGTATAAACAACATTGAAGCGATACTTATCGTTCTTGTCCTTTGGCTTTATTTCCTTTCTCCTATCTTCAAACATATATTATCTATCCACTAGACAGAATCTTTACGCTATCTTTCCGCAATCTTTGCGGTAGAAAAAGATGTAACTTCCGAGCATTCAAACAACCGGCATGATAACATTCAAGATATTTGCTGATCTCTGCCTGAAGTTATGGTCCAAAATAGAGGGCGCCAGCCAGGTAAATTTCCAAGTCAGAAGGTGGTGGCTACATACCGGCCCCTTAATTGCCATGTGTCAAACATGCAATTACTAAGCACTTCCTTTTAATAACAAACAATAAATTTTGATCCAAAAATGGCAAACTAAATTTGTGCCAAAACATTGCCAAAATTTAACAATAATCCTTTATCTCCAACTTTACTGATCATGTAGATAGCTGAATATAACACTTATTGATTCAACAATGGCGCTTTAAGGAGATTATATACTGTCTATAATGATTTCTCCACTAATATAACTAAGTATAATGTAAGAGTTCACACTGTAGCAGCGCTATAGTCACATTTCACAGTCATAATATTGTTCAAATGATGCTTTATAGTTCTTTGACTGTGGTATCAAACAATTTAGCAAATTTCACTAAGAATCACTGGTTCCATGAGTTATCTTGAATCCTAATCAATAGTGTTCGTGTCCTAATCACAAATGTCCATTGTCCAAATAACATAATCCACGTCGGTTCGGCACTCCAGATGAAACATTGGAAGAAGATCATGCGCTGCTGGCTTACTGCTCCAACGCTGCTCCTTACTGCGGGGTTCCCTGGAATCCGACGGTCCATGATGAACTTGATGAATTACAAACTCGCTGGATCCATTGATCAGCAATTCCGAAGCTCATGCTCCAACATGAGTGGTACAAACGTTTGCTGATCCTTAAAATTATGGTCGGTAGTTCCGAAGCAAATGGCTCCATACAGCCATAGGTGGCACAAACGATTACCGACGCTACTCAAAAATATTTTTTGTATTTTTTTTGATTTCTTTTTTATTCAATCTTTCTTTCAAACAATAATATTTGTTTTTTGTTGGTGTTTATGGGTGTTTCGTGTCAGTATGATTTTTCTTCTTTTCTTGAATCAAACCGAACAACGACGTGGCAACTCAAAAACAACATGGTTGCCAATTACAAGTACAAGTACAAATACAAATACAAGGAATGCTCTATTTCCATGTTAGGCAATCAAATGTTCACGGATGACTTTCATCAAAGAATCAAACCTTTGAATCATAAATTTCCAATACGAAGCATATCCTCTCTTATCAATCCAATGCCTTTCAAAACATTCCACAAACCAATTGCACAACAATTGTCCATGTCCTGGCCAGAACACACAGACAAGGTTGTGCACCATTGAAAAATAGACAAATCCAAACGTTCCATAAAAGCTCTTCACCAAATTCTTAATAATCTTACTCCGATAAACCCATTTGATTTGTGTTACCGTGTTCGCATCTGCGCGAGTGCTGCATCGCGTACCTACGCACTGCGCAAGTGTCTCCTAATGAATAAATTTGTATTGCCTGCGCAGATGTCTTTTGTATACGAAGACCTACGCACTGCGCAAGTGTCACCTAGTGAAGTCTACTGTTATCAATAAGCCATAATTTTGATTTTTAACAACAAGACACCTGAGACATTCCCTACCGGATACATCAAGACAAAGTCAATCTAACAAACATAAAAGACATAGGCTCTGGACTTCAAGTCTCCAGTAACCATGGAAACAGACAGCTTATTCTTCTGCCTCCAACAACAGGCACAACTTGCTGATGGGCCTACGTAGGGTGGATGACTTGGTTCGCACATCAACCTGTCGCACTCGACCATTCTTGTCTGGCAAAGTTGTGACGATCTTTCCCATCAACCAGGAATTCCTAGGAGCTGACTCATCTACTATGAGAACAACGTCTCCCGTCTTCAGATTCCTCTGTGGCTGCAGCCAACGCTGTCTGCGCTGAAGTTCAGGTAAATATTCCTTCAGCCATCTTTGCCAAAACAGATCGGCCAAGTATTGGATCTGACGCCAACGTCTACGAGCGTAGATGTCCTTCTCGACAAAGCACCCAGGTGGCATGTCCGCCCTCGGTCTCAGCAACAAGAGGTCCCGGGGCGCGATGACATCCAAGTCATCCGGATCATCTGACACTCTTGTGAGTGGCCTGCTGTTCAACGTCGATTCTATCTCACACATGAAGGTATGAAGTTGCTCATCCGACCTGCATGTCTTCAGGTGTTGTTCATTGAGGATGGCACACATTAATTTTCTTACAGTACGTATTTGTCTTTCCCATACTCCACCGTGGTGGGAGGCTGCTGGTGGATTGTATCGCCATTCAAATGTGTGGGATGTTGAGAAGTTCTGTATTTGGTCTTGGTCTAGTTCTTGCAGAGCGCGCTGTAACTCATTGTCCGCACCGACCAAGTTGGTTCCGTTGTCAGAGTGAATTACTTTGACTGGTCCACGCCTTGCTATAAATCGCCTAATCCCATCAATACAGGAACTAGTGTCCAGGGTGTGAGCGACTTCAATGTGGACTGCTCTGCTATTCATGCACGTGAACAGCATACCGTATCTCTTCCTTGTTACTCTGCCCTGCTTTATATGGAAGGGTCCGAAGTAATCTAATCCAGTGACTGTAAAGGCTGGATCATCACTCTTTACTCGATAGGCGGGAAGATCAGCCATCTTCTGTTTGCTAACTGGCATTCGGTGTTTTCTGCAGATTATGCACTTCCCTAAGACTGACTTCACCTTAGCTCGGGCCTTCACAATCCAGTATTTCTGTCGTAATTCGGCGAGAACGTGGTTACTACCCTGGTGATGAATCTCTCCATGAATATGACGGACTATGAGAGTCGCTATGTGGTGATCTTTCGGAATGATGAGTTGATGCTTCGCATTCTGCGGTATCTTGGCGTTTTTCAGTCTACCGCCTACTCTTACCATCCCATCCATCACCTGTGGGTCTAAATTGGTAATCTTTGAGTCAAGTTGCAGAGATTTCTGTGCATGTTTTATGATTGCACACTCTGCCTCTTCCAACTCCTGCACAGTAAGTGCGTCTGTGAAGTTGTGACTCTGTCTCTGTTTGGTTCTAAGAATCTTCTTAAGTCTCAGCCACCAGGCCGCTGCTCTTCTGAGCCTTGTCCAGCTGGAGTAGTGCTCTATCAGCTGGTCTAGAGCATTATCTGTATCGCTCTGGTCTTCAGCTGTGACAGCGTGGACTTCCACGTCTGTGGACTCTGGAGATTCTTCTGATACTGCCGGTTCTGCACCCGGCCACTCTTCCTCTGGTTCTGACAAGAACGCCGGCCCCTGTATCCAGTCTGGTCTTTCTACCAGCGGCTTGACTGGCAGGCCTCTAGCACTCATACGTTTGTTGAACTCAGGGGTCACATAAGACTGGAACTGGGTCTCCATGGTTTCCAGGCTACCTTCTGTTACACTGCAGAAGTAGGTTTGAACTTGCTGGCTGGATCTTCCTGGAATACCGTACACTGCCCATCCCAGGGGTGTGAGTATAGCGTATGGCTCACCAATTTCTCCTGTGGCTAATTCCAGCGGCATGCTGGCTGCCGGAGTGTTGCTTCCAATCATCATTGTTACCTCTGGAATACATGGGTACTCGCTTGGTATTACTGGTAACTGTATATCGCAAAGGTGTGCCCATCTTCTCAGATCTTCTTGGGTCGGTGCATCCTTTGCGGAGACTGGAATCTTGTCTTCGATATACACCTGTGGTAACGGGATGAAATTCTTCTGATTTAAATCACCCACTAGCAATTTATCCAACACCACCTTTGAGTTCACGGTTTTCTTCGAAGTCAAAGTTCCTATTAGCAGTTTTCTTTTTTGAGTCCTCAGGTTCATTCGCTGTTGTAGTAGTGAAGAGGCGAAAACCGCATCACAGCCGTTGTCCAAGAAAGCATATGTGGCTATGAAACTATCGCTGGCTTCATGCTTCACCAATACTGGTATAATGGTCATTAATGGTGAGGTGTCACTACTTGTAGCTGCTGAAGCTAGAGTCTTGGTGCAACCAGTCACTACGTTACTGCCACTAGCAGTTGCCTCTTCTTGAGACTTGTTTTGTTTAGGTGATTGAGATTCTTGCTCTCGTTTGTCTCTGTGCATCGCAGTTGGATGTGTTTTCTGACATTTACTGCACTTCAACAGATCCTTACACTGCTTCTTAGGATGTCCTGCTTCCAAACAACCAAAGCACAATTTTTTGTCAAAACAGAAGGCTGACTTCTCCTTAGATTGCAACTTGGAGAATTTTCTGCATTCCATGATCTTGTGCTTGGTGCCATCTCCACAGTAGGTGCATGACTTGTTTGAAGCTTTCTTCTCTGTGACCTCTTGAGCAGTTGTAGTGAAGGCTTTCTTCTTGTTGCTACTGAAGGATTCTGAGTTCCCTATTCTACCAAACACTGGATTCGCAATTATTCTCGCCTGTCTGTCGACAAACTGAACAAGATCGCTGAACTTTACTGTATTTCCTTGTTCTTCTTCAATAGCGTATACTTTATTTCTCCATAGATTCCTGTGTCGGTATGGCAGTTTCGCAACAAGAATCTTCAGGGTGTTAGAATGATCTAACTCACTTAAGGCATCCACTGTCTGCATCATGTTCTTACACTCGGTAAGAAATAGCGAAAAGGCATTTAAGCTTTTGTCTTCATCTTTAACTTCTTGCCAGGATTTGGCCTTCTTCAGCATTGCTTGTGCAATTTTATGGCCACTTCCAAACTTCTTGGCTAAAGTTTCTTTAGCTTTCTCAAAGCCTTCCTTTGGATCCTCATAATGAAGATAGCTCTCTACATATTTCTTGGCATCTCCATCTGTATGCTGACATAAGAACTCCAGTCTTTCTTTCTCATCATCTGTCTTGTCCTCGACACCAAATGCGAAGGCTCTCATAAATGATGTATACTTTAACGGATCTCCATCGAAAGTCTGGATCTTCGCCTCTGGCAATAAAGCTCGCAACTGCTGTTTTATCAGCAATCTAGTCAGTTCACTAAGCTGTTCCGCTTGATCTGCAGAATGATCTGCCTGTCTTTGCTGTTGAGGCTCTGTTGGTACACTAACTGTTGGAACATGTGGGGGGGCCAACAGGCTGTGTGGGTACACCAACTGTTGGAAAATGTGGGGGGCCAACAGGCTGTGTGGGTACACCAACTGTTGGAAAATGTGGGGGGCCAACAGGCTGTTGCTGTGGTCTATAGTCCATGTAATATGGCATAAACTGATCATACTGATCTGCGGGTGCTGGTCCCTGCATGTGTCTATATGGCTTCATAGGAGGTGCATCATCATGCACATGTCTTGGTCGGAATGTATATTCCTCTGGATAACTATCGTAATCAAGCCGTGGCTGGTTCACATCACGTTCAGATCTGTGGTCTTCCAACTTTGGCTGTCTAACTTTCGGCCTGACTACTGGGTCCATATTTCTAGGTTTCAACGAAGCAGGAAGTCTATTTGGGGGCACTGGTACTTTCAAGTTCACCTGTACTTTCTGTGCTGACTCCTGATGATGAGGTATTATATTCCTATCATCACACTGCTTTATATTAGAAGCCAATTCAACATGTACAGTTTCTCCCTGTGGTTCAGGAGATATGTCTTGACCAGCTGCCATAGACCTGTCTAGATGTACATCTGATGTAGGCCTTTGCATTCTGACATCAGATTTTTGCACAACTGGTTCCTGAATTTCAACCTTTCCAGGACTATCATTTTGATTATCAAGCCAACTTTGTACGTTTTTTTTTGTCTATTGTAGATGGTAGAGGCGAACCTTCCTGACTACCTTCAGATGTACTGAGATTTTCATAAATTTCTAATTTGGTATTTTCTAATTCCAATTCTGCATCTATCTCTAAAGACTCCTTTTGCTGTTGCAATTCAAGCTCTTTTTTCTCAATTGCTTGTCTTTTTTGAACTATTGTTTGTTTACTCATTAATTCTGCTTTACGCAGAGCAGCCTTAACAATAGCACTGCTAATACTACTCTTTGATCTTCTGCTAACTTTGCTTTTAGCAATACTAGCATTTTCAATCTGTTCAATATCACCTGGATATTTTGCAGCCATATTGAGTCTATTTTACAATAAACTGGCTTGTTTACTATCTCACTAAATCTGAGATGGTCCCTGAATTAAATTCAGAAACTAATTTCAACTTTACTTGACAAGGGCAAGGACTTTCGCCAAAACAAAGGTTAGACTTATCTAAGTCCAAACCCATGCAAGTTAGACCTAGCCTATTTAGGTCCACTAACAGCATGAACGCAAGTCTTGATCAAGTCTAGCGCCCAACCTGCTGCAAATAATTTTCCCAGCGTAGAGCTGAGGAGCAGAGATTTCAAGATACACACCGGTACGTGTGTATAGCAATGCACTGATACACTACAGTGTATTGTACATGCACATAAACTTTTTGTGAACTTTCTCGAAGCCACTGGCTTTATGTCTTGTGTATAAATCGAGATAACGATCATATACATCCTTTTTCTACTAATGTAGGGTCTAATTTTTGACTCGTTCTTGAGTCTATCGCTGATCTTTTAGCGGCCCTGGTTCTTTTCATAATATCACATGATTCACATCGATTTGGTCTGACAAGACTCGGAATGACCCATTTCCCCATCACACGCAAGATTTGCAGATGATAATGACAGGAGTATAAACAACATTGAAGCGATACTTATCGTTCTTGTCCTTTGGCTTTATTTCCTTTCTCCTATCTTCAAACATATATTATCTATCCACTAGACAGAATCTTTACGCTATCTTTCCGCAATCTTTGCGGTAGAAAAAGATGTAACTTCCGAGCATTCAAACAACCGGCATGATAACATTCAAGATATTTGCTGATCTCTGCCTGAAGTTATGGTCCAAAATAGAGGGCGCCAGCCAGGTAAATTTCCAAGTCAGAAGGTGGTGGCTACATTGATATTTTTGATATTTAACAGTATACTTGAAGTAAACTTTATAAATCTGATGATTTATACTTAAAGTGTATGTAGGTGGGATGAAAAGCCGACGATCAATTGAAAATTTTGACCTTTCGTATTGAAGATATGGATTTTTTTTCCAAAAACACCAAAAAAAATTAGGTCTTTTTGGGAAAAAAATCCATATCTTCAATATGAAAGGTCAAAATTTTCAATTGACCGTCGGCTTTTCCTCCTGCTACATACACTTTAAGAATATATCATTAGATTTATATAATTTACTTCGAGGACTGTTATATATCAAAATTCGAAAAATATCAAATTTTTATAATTTGCCATAAAATTTGTATTATATTGTGATTTTCAAAAATGAAAATTATTTGATATCAGAAAGACATGCTTCGTATTCAGAATGCAATTCGATAGGTCCGAGGTGCTCTCATGTCCCACAAAAATACTGTCGAAACGCAATAAACGCTCATTTTAGATCCCTTAAGGAAGGGCGGCAAAATTGTTTCTTCTTCAGCCCCCCGGGGTTGGGGCGGCCACGGTACGCCACTGCAACCTATAAGCTTTGTCTAAAATTGTTGCAGGAAAACTCACCATATGGCCTCTATAGGCCTAAATCTTAAACATTAGAATTGTTATTGCGGCACCTCTTTTACGTGTATAATAAAAGTGGATAATCCAAATACTAATTTTGATGCTGAAATGGTATGCAGTTCAAAAATGCGGGTTTTAAAAGTAATACCGGTTGGAGTCTATAGAGGACCGCGCCCAGAGGTTTTATTTGTTAACACTTTTGGGTGTTATTTTACACTCTTGGTGTCATTTTTGACACCGGGAAGGTATGGCAATAACACCAAAAGTGTTAACAAAAATAGCATCCCTGGGTGCGGTCCTCACTCCAATCGGTGCTACTTTTAATACCCGACTTTTTGCAGTGTATGGTTTTCTGAGGTCATAGGTCAAAAACTTTGGGTTACAGAAACATTTTACTGTTGACTTTTTTCAATTCAAAAACCCAACTAAATACACTGATATGCATTTCTTGTCAAATGAAGTTTTACAAAAGAAACAAACAAACAACAACAACAAAAACAGCGCAAAAATGAGCATTTTTGGTGACAAAAATCATCAAATGTTTGAACCTAAATTTTGCCTCAATATGGTGTGATGGAATATTTTTGTTCACATATTTAAAATACTCGTATTCTCTCTATTATTCAGAGCAAAAATGAAGGTTGCAATCAATTATCTTTTGAAGTTATGCATGGCTACTTTAATATTTGACATTTTTGGGTAAAAATTGGAAAAAAGTCACATACACACAAAAAAAACCCACCACATTGTTAACCAAAATATCTCAGTCTACGTCACTTTCTAGAATTGCCAGCCGGGTTTTAACTCGGCTGGCACCTCTGTCCAAAACTGTTGCACGGGACCCGTGACCTCTTTAGGCCCTACTAGGCCTATTAGCGATCCTGTATTATCTGCACAATGTAGCCTACATTGTACATTTTACATGAAAATCATCCATCACTTTTGAATGGCGCTTCAACTTTGTCAATACTGCTATTTTCCTCTTTTTTTTTGCTAAAATGTTCATTTCAAAAATCCCAATGACAATTTTGATGACCTTCACTTTGAACTTGAAGCATTTATACCAAAGTAACCAAACTTATAGCCGCGGCCTATATATATATAGCTCCCAATCCCGCTACCTCTGAAGCGTTTACCTAGCGTCAGGGCGCCCCTTGTGTTGGATATTTCGCAAAGTTATTTTGTGAGTGAATCAATGATGAAAAGTGCGAGTTGTTGTCTACTTCGGTCACTGTACTGACGTTTCAGGTGTTGATTTATGCCAATTGTTTTTCCTTTGAATGGATGTCAGCTTAAGAAAACTCAGATTTTGAAAGGTGTAAAAATACACTACTTCTTGGTGTTGCGCTAAGCATTGGAAATGCAATTTTAGAGGCCAACTTCGAGCACTAAAGTTGAGCCATGTCTGACAATAATAATCCAGGGAAGGCAATGCAGAGCGGTACGATCGCATCGGCAGACCCCGGAAATAGCGGTAGTGAAAAAGTCGGAAAGCAGGGTGAAAAAAATGCACGAAATGAAGCACTTACTACGGCAAAATCCTTATTTTTGGATAATTTGCAAGCCACTATCACCTATTGTAGCGTATTTTGGAGCTTTGGAATGTGTGTTGCTTTACTCGGTCCTACTCTTCTGGATTTAGGGTGTCAAACGGGTAGCAGCGTGGCTGAAATGAGTTGGGCTTTCTTGTCACAAAGTTTGAGCACTCTAATCGGTTCCATGTTGGGAGGCATAATGGTAGACAGGTAAGTGCATACCTTTCATAGAAGTCACTCAAGTGTGGTAAATCTGGTTGAATCAGTTATAAACACTCAAGAGAGCAGGCTATGCATGGGTCAGTGTACAGTAAAAAGCATGCTGTCCAGTTTTTGAAAAGACCACAAGGAGGAAGAGGGCTTTCTTCTTCTTCTTCTTCCTTATAAGTGCCTCCCTCATATGTATGAGTCGGGGTATGAGTATTATCGCACTGCGTACAGACAAGCTGTACTTATTTTTTACTCTGGAACCTAGAGTAGATGAGTGTATTTTGAAGTACAGTCAACATGACCGGGATGCCCGGCCGGGATGATCCCCTGCTCTTTTCGAATAGCCTTTGACGTTCTTTAACGTGCACACTACATTAATGTGAGAAAATATGCATGTACACGGGACCGACAGCTTAAAGTGCCCTCCGAAGCACTAAGCAAGTAGAGTGAAGTGTCTTGCTCAAGGACACAATGAGCCTGACCTGGGATTCGAACCCTTGACCCTTGGGTTCACAGTTCTATGCCTTAAGACAGGGTTCAAGGTTTGAGGACGGTTTTACTGCCAAAATGGGGGGAAAATGAAGTTCATGTTATCATAACATTATACATGTTTTCTGGACTAGAATTTTGTGCTGAGTCCATTTCTGAAGTTTTTAATACACAGGGTATCACCATTTTAAAGATATGTAACAAATTCTAAACGCATGTTGTTTTTACGAAGATCCTGGGAGTCTACTTCGAACACAAATGTAATTTAAAAAAGTTACAGAACATTATTACTTCAGTTAAAGTTGTTTTGAATCTATAAATATGTTAAACAAACTATAAAGACTGCTTAAACACTGTTCTCATGTATGAAAATGAAATGATGTTGGTACCGAGGCCCCTGTATTCCTCTATATTTAGTAAACATATAGCGGTCAGGTTTGGTGTCAAGACAATAAATCTATTGATGTCTAAAGTCATAAAGAAATGATGTTCTTAAGTGTTAATGTATAACTGATTACCTTTACACAATCTTAAAATGTTTATGCTGAAGCATAGCACTTTATTCACCCCTGACATCAGAAATGACTTGTTGATAGCGCAACTGAATATTGTGTGATCTAGCGGCACGGGCTGCATCAACTTTATTTTCTGATTTGTGGTTGATGTGATGAGCTGGTACAGAACTAAAGTTCTCTTCACCATACCACTTGACTATTTTTTGATTCTGTTTCAGTTTTCTCAGGATAGAACTTCTCAGATGTTCAAGTACATCAGTTGGGGAAATGACTTTAGCTGGATACCAGAAGCAACCATGCTCTGCCCATGTGCATGAGCATACATGTACATGTATGTACTTGCTGTACATGTATAACATCCCTTTATAATTACATATTTGAGGGCACAACATGAAAGGCATTGACTGCTCTTCCTGGAATAACTTTTATGGGTGTGACCTTTAGGTTTAAGGGGTTGATACATCAGAAAAATGGTGTGAACCTCAAAATGGGGCAAATCTGAGACGTAAAAAAAATTATTTTGAAAAAAGTATACATGGCATCATTCCACAAATCTAATCGATTGTGGGGATTGGTAGAGTGCACAATCGATCAACTTTTCAGAGCTGTACCTCCATAAGTTTTTCCAAAATAATTTTTTTTACAATTTGCCATATTTTTTTCACGCTTAGGGGTAGGGGTAACATTTTTTCAATTTTCTTCAATTTTTTTTTTTTTGAAGGAAGTTAAAATTATTATCAGTGTGTGGCAAATTGAAATATCATTAAAATGAGGGGTTAATGAGGTCTCTAGCCCCTTTAGATCAAATTTTATGGCGAAACTAAGATACAAATCTCTCGAAAATGACCTTTTTTGGGCTTCGTTTTTTCACTTTCAAGTTCAACTTTATCCGGGTATGGTATACAAAATAAGCAATGAAATCAATTAAAAACAGTTTTATTTGAACAAATAAACCATCAGGTAATACAAAATAACAGAGAAAGACAACATTTATCTATATAGTAGAAAATATTATGGATTAAAAATTAATGGTGATTTTTTTTTCACCTAAAACTGGTCGTTTTCAGTAAAAAAATGGCCATAAATAAAAAAAAAAAAAAAAAACGACTTAAGATACAGTATTCTAAGTTAGAAAAATTGAAAATTCAGACATTTTTACCTTAGAAATACTATATATGCTCATTTTTAGAAGTATTCTTCACACCTAAATATTTTTTTCACACATTTGGCAGTGAAACCGTCCTCAAACCTCAAACCCTGTCTTAACCGCTAGGCCACGCTCTCCTTTATATTTTTTATTGAAAGATTCCATATTGTAAAATAAACCGGGAAAGTAAAGTACTGGAAAAAAAACCCTTAGTCTTAATAATAATGATCCTATTCCTGTGTTTGCAATGCAAAACATTTTAAACAAGCTGAACTTTTTTTCTTCTTTTTTGTATCAATAAACTTTTTTGTTCAACTTTTTTTTGGCAAAAAAAAATGAAAAAAAATGTCAGGGTTGGGCCTATTTTTATGGTAGATTGGGTTATGCCAATCAAAAAAATTGTTAGGCCTTACTCAGGTTAATCTAACACACCACACAAATGTTTTTAAATATGATCAAACATAAAATGTACACTTCTTGCATAGCTTGTAATTTTGCTTTTAATTGCTGTGGTGCAGGAACCTAGTACTAGTACCAATAGAGAAAGGGATGTTTGTGTATCTAGCAATTACTTTCCTGGATCATATTGTGATCTCCCCCAACAATTTTAAATTAACGAACTAGCCTGTGCAAGTAGCTATCCACTTCACACAGATAAAGGCCCATTCAGTGATTTGCTCATCCATCAGATTTTGGTAACTTTGTCATTGTCATAGATGTACTAACTTCGCCTGCGAGTGGTTCAGCCGAAAGCTGTGTATTGAAGACAAAATAAAACATTTTACACAAATCTGTAATTTAGATGCTGACAGTATCTAAATCATCAGTATTTGAATGGGGCTTCAACTTGTCAGTAGGCCCTACTGCTGTTTTCTTCGTTTTTTTGCCAAATTTGTCATTTCAAAAATACCAAATGACAATTTGAATGGCTTATCCTTCACTTTTAAACAATTTATAAACAATTTTAATTTTTTCACACTTGCGCTGGGATCACTGAATGGGTCTTTAATACTTCAAACCCTGAAGTTTTGACTAAATTGCTGTTGTTGGGCATTCATTGATAGTAGGGTCTTAGCACTATTATCATGAGTTCTTGAAAAATGTAATATTGTTATGTTAATGTTGTCCTTTCATGTTGGCTTTTATTTGTAAAATACCATGTGTTTGATTACCATAGCTATCCTAAATACCAAGCCATGCAGATATGCATGTTTGTTTGTTAAATTATTTATTCAATTTAAAATAAATTTAGCTTTAGTTATAGTTTGATCAGCTCGTAATAGGTGGGAGATGTTAGGCATTTACCACTACGGTACGCCGAAAAGTAGACCCACGTTAAGAGCGCTTATTAGCTGAGCTGACTGGTCTTTATTTTGTATGTTAAAGGAAGTCTCCGGCAATCACAACATTATTCCTTACATGTATATGTTAGAAAAATAATTATCAAGCATGGTTATCACATGGTTTTATTTAAAACAAACTCATAGTGACCATAAAAACGAATAAAAACATCTGTTTCTCAACACATGATATTCAAAATTCCCGGGCGCCGAGTGCAATGACGTCCCAGTAATACAATGAAGACTGACGACAATTGAACACAAATAACCATTACGTCATTGCACTTAGACAATTTCGTAGCGGGAATTTTGAATATCGCGTGTTGAGAGCCGACTGTTTTTATTCGTTTTTATGGTCAATATGAGTTTATTTAAAAATAAAACCATGTGATTCGTGCTTGATAATTATTTTTCTAACATATAAGGCATAATGTTATGATTACCGGAGACTCCCTTTAAAGAAAGTAGGCTAAGTATAGGACTTGAATTAATAATTTGTGATGCTTCTGGCGAGATGTTACAAGAAAATTCATAAAATATTTTGATAAGGCCAAAAAAAAAAAAAAGGTTCGTCTCGAAGCTTATGCAGCTTGTAAAATCCCACGATTTGACAAAAAACAAATGCGGAAATTTTTTTTATTTCAAAAAAAAATTTTTTATAGTTTTTTCCAGAAAAAATCGACGAAAATCAGACTTTTTTCTCAAAATACCATGAAAAAAAGTCGGGAATAAAAAAAATTAAAAAAATCGCATTTCGCATTTGTTTTTAAATTTCTCGTGAGCTTTGAGACAAACCGCCGATTATGAGCTGATCAAAGTATAATTACTTCAAAGTATTTATTACCAGTAATTGGTTTCTAAATGTATTTATTTATATGCAAACTCAATTTTTTTTTTCAGTGAAATTTATGCATTTATGAAATGCTTGTTTTTTTTACTAGTTTTGGATGAACCATGTGATTTCCGACTAAACTGCAACACCTGACACCGATAAATCAATTCATTGAAAATTAATCAAGGTTTACTACATGTACATGTAGGTTTGATATACATGTGCAGTACTTTTTTTAATGATGTGCACAGGTTTTAACATATTCATACAAATTTTATGTCAGAATAATAATCCACAAAATTAATTTTTGTAGTTATGCAAAGCACACAAAAACAAGAGTGATCAATATACATGTATCCATGGTTTCTTCAATGTAAGTAAACTATTATTGATTAAAAATAAAATTCATTATCTCAATCACATCTGAAGTAATACCTGAAGCAATACTTGATATCTGAAACCACATACCGTATTTCGTCAAATAGTCGCCCCCCCTCAAATAAACGCCCCCACTACTTTTTTCAACCAAGATGTTTCAAAAATTCCGATATTCCCATGCTATCTTGTGTAGTAAGCTTACCAAGTTGCTCACATGGTCGGTAATAGCAGCAATAAATGGCGAAAATCTGCATCAGAAACCCGGAAGTGAACCAAAAGTCAGTGTCAAAAGTTCATAGTTTGTCATTTTAGCGTGACTTTTAAGCTTACCTAATGATTTTACCGGGAATTGACCTGCTAAAAAATGACCTCTAATAAACGCCCCCCCCTTGGGAAAATGTAACGCCCCTGGGGGCGTTTATTTGACGAAATACGGTACATTGCAAAAAGTTAAAAAGTTGCTTTTTAGTGCGAAAAATATATTTATAACTGGATTATGTCACAAAGCTCACTAAAACATCATTCATTGTCAGTTTCCTCAATAAAAAATGTAGACCTATCAAATAGGCAGGGCTTGAAAAAATGTTAATTTCCCGGAAAGCAAGCTAAGGTTTTATCAAAATTTGTTCTGAACATTGTCAATACTTAATGAAGTTTACCACCAGAGTTGAACCAGGGGCTCTTTCCCTCTGCATCCACATATTTTGTCATAAACTGTTGATGATGTGCTGCAATATGAGAGATTAGAAATGATTCTGGAGAAATGTTCCACTCCATGCCTACATCATTTTGTAGTGTATTATTCTTCAAGGTTATCAACTGATAAAAAAAAAGTTAACTAAAAGCACCAATTTTAACCTTCTGGCTAATTCAACAGAGTAAAACCTTCTTCAACCCACCTACGCATTCACATCTGCATGGTACAGACTGTAGCAACCAGTACACTATGTAGTAAGTTCTAAATTTCTTGGTCAAAAAAAGAGGTAGACACTACACACTAGACATACCTGCACTGCACATTTTATTCATAAAATTACGAAACAGCAAATTGACAAAATGTTTTCCAGTGTCAACTTGACAGATGTGTTTTATGTTTGCATGTTTTCCCCGCATTGACATGAGCTCAAAAGTTTACTGCAATGTACTTCTTTAGTGAGATCAGTGCATTTATTAGCAGTGTTCGAATTAAGAAAATAAAAGGGGTTGTCACACGGACAACCAAGTTGTAATTTCTGGTTGTCCACCAAAGTTTTTGGTTGTCCGTAAGCTGCCACAATCTAAAACAACTACATGTGACCAATAAAGTGGAGTGAGTGTAGTCAATTTATGAACAATTACTCTTAAATATTTAACAAGTCATCAGTTGTGTCAGGTTTGAGCAAACTAATATGCTGAAAAAGTGACTTTTGCCTGTAAATCTTTGGTTGTCCGCCGGACAACTGGAGCATTATTTTTGGTTGTCCGGTGCATGTTTTGGTTGTCCCTGGCGAACGGACAACCAACATTTCGAACACTGTTTATTAACCTAAGGGTTTAACAATAATCCAGACACTGGAAAATAAAGGATAACTGCTAAACAATTACAATTTGACTACTTTATTCGTAATAGGCCTAATATAGTTTGATTAAATTTATAACCTTTTCCCACTCTGAAGATAAAATTGAATGTTGTCTACTGAAGATAGCATTTGGTGTTATGTAATGAAGATAATATTCACTCATTCAGTGTTATTAACTGAAGATAATATTGATTGTTATCTACTGTTTACTGAAGAAAGTATTCAGTATTATTTACTGATACTATTACTAGTAGGGATGACCATGAAAATTTGAAGTTTCTCCTGTATTGTAGAATCATACCTTATATTAAAGAGCTCATTAAGTGGAGCATTTCAGTCTTTAAATGACCTCAATAGGTAGGATAAAATGGTTCTGAAGTTATGGCCAATTTTATATGCATGTTTTGAATAGGCATTTTGGACAGATTATGGACACCAAGTAAAAATGGCACAAAATTGAATAATTTCCAGTTTCAAATTCATATTTTCAAAAAACGCCTTTTCAGTAACCCTTGAAAATGGATTACATGATTCATACAAATACTTACAAGAAGAAATCATTTATAAATACGGGTTTTGATAAATGCATTCGGAGATCTGGTCGCGTGAAATAGCCTTTTTGTTCTTTATTTCTTTGTACAAATCCAAGATGGCAGTCATGGAAGAAAAATTATGAACAAATTTGACCAAAAAAATGTATCACCAAATTTTGACAACTTGTTATTTAAGTCACAAAACATGTAATAAAGTTGATTTGTAGTGACGATATTTTGTGCGAGGTTTCCGAATTTTGCATCCAAGGCCCAAAAATTCCAAAAAGTCCAAAAAAGTGCAAAATTCGGAAACCTTGCATAAAAATTTGTCATTACAGATCAACTTCATTACATGTTTTTTTACTTAAATAACAAGTTGTCAAAATTTGGTGATACATTTTTTACACTTGAGACGCATCCATGTGCTCAAGTTTCCCATGGAGTGTATCTGCATTAAAATTTGATTTTACTGCAAATTTTCGGTCGATCCTTCATGTAATTATTTCGTGTAAACTAATCCTAACTCTAACCCTAATCCTAACCCTAACCCTAAGCCTAATCCTAATCATAACCCTAATCCTAACCCTAATCCTAACCCTAATCCTAACCCTAAACTAACCCTAACCTTAACCCTAACCCTAATTTCGTGTAAAATTACATGAAGGAATAACCACATTTTCTCTAAATTCCAAGTTATATTGGATGAGTCAAGTTTTGTATATATATTATAATAACAATATTGAACCACTTTCATGTGCAATTTTAAGATATTACCATGGTCATTACAGAGTATACTGTGCATGTAGGCCTCAGTACTACATAATTCTGAATCCTATAATAGGATTCAGAAGAGGGTCTAAATTTCATCATCCAAAATGCACCCCTAAATAGTTGTGAAATTTTATGAAATTGCACATGGAATTAGATAAATATATATATAGTATAGTATACAAAAACTTCACTCGCCTAATATATTTTGGAATTTGGAGAAAATTTACATTAAAATCACTATTTTATACAAATAACCTGTAGATTTCACTTTAACTTGCTGTGGAGGGAAAACTATTGGTATCTTAAATCATGAAGTTGGCTACAGTAGATGGGAACCTCTTGTTAGGTGATTGCCCAAGTTATAGATTTATTGATTAATATTTAGGGGTGCATATTTGAACTTCATCAAAACATGTTTTTGCCAAAATTACAAACAGGCTAATATGAGGTACTACGGATGCACTGTGTGTGCACTCAAGTGAAATCCATTGGTCAGTGTAGGGAGATAGACTCTGTGTGCATAGCTCCATTGAGACTATGTGTGTGCTCAGTCTTGCCTGGTACTAAAAGGTGTCCAAAAGAGTGGGTTCTTGTGCTGGTCATCCCTATTACCGTAACCACTCGGGTATAAGCCCACCCCCCTGGATGGCAGATTTCACTTCAAAAATGGGGGTGGGCTTATAACCGGGGAGGGGCTAGTACTTGAATTTAGAACTTAAGAAAAATCATCCCCATTTGTATATGCCCAATGTATCAGTAATTTCTATCATCTTCTTAAAATTGTATGTGTGGAATGTTAATTATCAACTGATATTTTTTTATATTTGTTCTGAAATGTGAGAGAAAAGCATTGATTTGATTTAAGAACTTGGCCAAAATTTAGTACTGGGCTTATAGCCGAGTGCACCCTTGTTCTCAGAATTTTTTGAAAAATAGGGGGTGGGCTTATACCTGAAGGTGGGCTTATACCCGGGTGGTTACGGTACTAGTGAATGTTATCTTCTGAAGATAGCATTCAGTGTTATTTACTGAATATACTAATGAATGTTATCTTCTGAAGATAGCATTCAGTGTTATTTACTGAATACCAATGAATGTTATCTACTGAAGATAGCATTCAGTGTTATTTACAAAAGATAATATTTAGTGTTATTTATTGAAGATAACACCCAGTGTTATTTACATGTACTGAAGATAATATTGAATGTTATCTACTGAAGATAGCATATAGAATTTATTTACTGTAGTACTGTTTTGAGTGTTATCTACTGAAGATATCATTCAGTGTTATTTTTGTATTGAGTGTTTATCTACTGAAGATAGCAGTCATTGTTTTTCAGTGCCACCATGTTACTTGTAAATTTATTCTTGCAGCATGAAAAATGTTTTTTTTTTCCTACAAAATTACTACAGATAAAGCATCTTGGCAAGTCTACAGGCCTAAGCATAATACCATCCTTGTTCGTCAGATGATCATTTGATGTCAGTCGATGATCACCGACCTCATAGGCAAGGGGCAGCCTATTTTATTTGATAATCACACAAAGTGGTACGGAGCAACCTACTTTGTTGCACACACTCTCTCTGAAATTGCATCAGCAGATAGTTCTGCTTGATAGGTCTGCTTGTTCACTGTTGACAAGGGACAGTCTTCAGTGAGCGGTTCTTTGCAGAGCCTCCAAACCTTTAACATCAGTAGATAGGTGAGATCTGCTTGTTCACTGTTGACAAGGGGTAGTCTTCAGTGAACGGCTCTTTTCAGAGCCACAACAGTGTGCAAGGGGCAGCCTATATGTCTCATTCTTAGGTACTTTGTCCTGAAGAAGTCAGAGCTACATGTACTCCTGACGAAAGCATGGCAGTTCTAAACTTGTCCGATGGCGAACCCGCTAAAAACTTACTAATTGTTATGAACTCCTGTCGTAAAAGCCTATCCCACAATTTAGTGGATGTTATGTGATTTGGAGGACAAAAAGATTAAAAATCTGATTTAAATATTTGAAAAAATCTGGTTTAGATAAATCAAATCTGAGTTAATTTTTTTAAAATATATGACTTAAACAAATTTGAAATCAGCAACCCTGAAAAAATAATAATTATGACAGGAAGAATTATTTTCCCTTTATTAATTTTCATTACTGCACTGCCATAACTTTTATGTAGTTTGTGTGATTTTTATGTGCCATGATAGGCATAAAGAATCGCTTGATTGCTCTAAATTGCCATTGTAATGTTACATCGGAAGGTCAAATTTAGGTTAATATTAATCATTTACATTCATTCAATCCTCTTTTCATTCCATTCACCTACATACAGGTTTATTGTACTTATAATTATGACAAAGTGGACTGCTTCATTGCATCTACAAGTACAACAGTGTGCTTTTAAACCAGACCAATCTTCCTTAGACTTCCCTTATCCCCCAAAAAAGTACATCATGCAGATAAGGAGCTCAAATTTTGCAAGATTTCACATGAAATTAATTCAAGAACTGTGGGTACAGTAGTAGTAAATGGTCGCATGTCATAAGTTGGGTATGCAAAAAGGGTGGAGGGATTACATTTTTCGGAAAATTGCGCTACAAATTTGATTGGCTTTCCGTAACCCCATATCCTACAGCAGTGGTTGATACCTCATTTTAAGCCTAATATTATACTCTTTCAGTCTACTGAAGCATATAATTATACATTATTCAATAAAAAAATCACATCAGTTGAAACGTAAAATGCCAGGGGTGGAGGAGCAGGCGGATGTGGAGCAGGCGGATGCGGGAGTGTGCAATAGGGCCTATGTGAAAATTCACATGTCAGCATGTCAAAACTACTGGTTACTTTTTCAAATCTAGTGAGGCTATGATGTACTGACAGCTTTGAATGTTGAATTTGTACAACTAAAACAATTACTGACTACTTAAGGTGGTACTACACCCCCTGATAAATTTTTTGACTAATTTTGCATTTTTCTCAAAAAGTAACTACACACTGGTAACAAAAGTTATGTATATTACTAGGGTGGTCACATGAAAATTTCAAACCCACCCCTGGAATTACTTTTTCTGTCAGGATTGTTCCTTCTGCAAAATGATTTAAAAAACCATTTGAATCAACTCAATCGGACAATCCGTTGCGAAGATACAGCCTTTTAAAGATTCACAAAATTAGCCATTTTTACCCCATTTTTAGGAAAATCCTGATTTTGTCATAAATTTGCATATTCATGAGGCGATAATTGTGGGAATAAAGCCAAAGAAGGCATGAGATGTATTGTTTTTGTTTATTTAATGTTCATTTATGCAAATATTAAAAATCCAGGGTCATAATTGCTATATTTGCTTCTTTACAACATTTTTAAAATGGCTGAAATCACAAAAATAACTCTTTTGCCAGGACTTTGAAGGTAAATATGTGTGATTTTCACCATTGAGGGCGCTATTATGTGCCAATTATGACCTTCAAAGGCCTGTATTTCCTAAACTACACAACCAAATTGTCTGATTTTTGCACAGGATTTAGCTCTGAGGGTCTAGATTGTAAAACTGAATATAGCATAATTGTACATCTTTGGGAAAATAGTTTTATTTGACGACAAAAATTTATTTTGTGCGTAACTTTTTTATGCGTGACCGTACAAAAATGCTATATTCACCTTCATTACGAGCAGAAAATTTTCCATCTAATTCGGTAGTCGGGTTTGCACAGAAGTTACTAAGAGACAAATTATATGGAATTCAAAATGCCCAAAAGTTTTCCAACTGCTGCAGAATCTGTTACAATTTCCACCATACATTTGTGTATATACGTATGTAGGCAGGGGTACACACAATAGCTAGCATAGTGGCCACCCTAATATTACAGGGATAAGGACTCCAATTACTTCACTGAAATTTCAGTGATTCAAGACAAGCGGTTCATATGTTAAGAAATGAGGTACATTCTAGCGGTACCTCTTTTCTTATCATAAATATAACATACCGCTTGTCTTGAGTCACTGGAATTCAAGTGTAGTAACTGGATTCCTTACCCCTATAATATACATAACTTTTCTTACCAGTGTGTTATCATTTTTTGAGAAAAATGCAAAAATAGTCACAAATTTATCAACAGCTGTAGCGCCACCTTAACGGGTTATATGTTCCATTTTTTTTTCATTTTTGATAAAATCCTAGTTGAATTTCAGTATTTTTAGCAACATGCTAATGTACATTTCTCTTCTTGATATTCATTTCCTCAATAATAGAATAACCGTCTCGCTAATTACTTGTAAAAAGGTCATTGACCTTCAGAATGTAATTAACATACGTACAATTATTTTAAATAGTTCATTTGAAGCATTAATGTATTGAGAACATATCCTCCAAATCTGATGCCATTCTTGCATAAAATAAAAATTTTACAGTCATTTTTGTAATTGAGGTCCGATTTGAGAAAAATGCATTTGAAAATTGAGATTTACATAGACGCCTGTGTATTAATTAATTAGTAATTAAGCATTATCTCATAAATTAAGCATGTGTTATGGTTAAAAATGGTGTTAATTATTAGAGGTTGTCAATATATACAACATATCAAAAAATAAATTTTTTGTCATTTTTGACCATGTAATTGAAATTGTACCCAACTTATGACATGCGACCAAATATGAATAATATTGATTTGGTGCATTTTTATGTTCCATAATGTAGCTAGACCTAACCTGAAGCAATGAGTAAGATTACAGACTGCCCATTTCTCAACGTAATATTTTCCTTCAAATGAACATGTACACTTTCAATAGAATTTCCTTCTATTTTATTAAAAAAAATTAAAAACAGGGAAAATATGAAACAATATCCAATGGGGGAGTAACACAAAACATATAAACAAAGTTAAAAAACCTGATGTTTCGAAGAGACAAAACTTTTTTTAAGGTATAAAATAAAGAGACCTCTCAATATAGTGGACACCAGCTATGATAAAAAAAGAGCTGCCCTTGAGGAAAGAAAAGTTTTGTCTTTTTGAAACGTCAGGTTTTTACTTTGTTTATATGTTTTGTGTTACTCCCCCATTGGATGTTGTGTCATATTTTTTTAATTTTATCCATTGCTAGTGTGACACTGTTGTATCCTTTTGGATCCATTCTTTGGTTCCCCGCTGGTCAGTTGGAACAGATTTTCCCTTTTGTTATATTTTATTTTATAAAGTTCTTTTACCTCACTACTATCTCATGAAATTGCACACACATTAGCTAACAGTAGAAAATCTCATAAATCTTACAGCACAAAGCAACTGCAAGGGCAAGCATCTCGCATGATATGCAGTGGCGTAACTAGGGTTAGTAGCGCCCGGGGCAAGAAACAAAATTGGTGCCCCTACCCCCACCCGAGAATATCTTAGACGCGGGGGTGTATTTTAATAATTAGACATTACGAAATTGCAATAATGCTCATGCATGCCAAGTGGTAGGTTCAATATTTTTAAGTGAGGCCAATTTGGCGCCCCCTAGTGGTAGCACCCGGTGCATGTTGCCCCCCCCCTTACCCCCTAGTTATGCCACTGATGATGTGATTACGTAATCATTTGAATACATTCACACGAAAACACTGCCTGTCAGCCAGCACAACACTCATGCTTGCTATCCTCGGTCTTTTCTCGTACCCGAGGGGTCTGTGGTTCGGGACCGGACTGAAGCAAACAAACAACTTTTCTCCTCAACTTCTTCTTTCCTTCCTTTTCCTTTACCAAAAAGCAGAAACAGTGTTGTGGTTAACTTAGAAATCGTTCTCTCACATCCCAGCTCAAATAATGCTCTGCAGTTATTTATCTAGAGTATATATAATAGAATCATTTCATAATTTCTAGTGCCTTCTTTAATTAAATGATATTGTTCCAACAACAGGTTGAAGAAAACAATTGAGTATACTAATAGTAAAGACTTTCACGTCAGTCTGTAGTCAATATTAGACTACATGGTGTAGTTGGCAATTCTATTACTGCAGAATATTTGCTGAAGCATTTAAATATTTGTTTTTCGGCCCTTGTTTGTCTTCGTACAACACTGATCCAGGTACAGAGGTATTGGGAATTTGTTTTGTAGAGCTCTGAGTTTGGTCTGTTGAATTTACTACATTGTAAGTGTATATAATTTGAGCTTAATGAGTAATAAAACACATAAATATCTATTTTTCTGTTAGGATAAAATTTCTTTGGCTTGTATCATTTATGAAGCCAAAACCTTGTTCTGAAGTAGAATGATTATTTACTTTTCTACAGTCTGTAATCTGCATTAATTAAAGGGGTATTGTGTGGTTTAAACATCCTTTTAGGTATGGTTCAATAGATGCCTATTGTAATTGTGAGCTGTCAATGACGATATCATTGTCAAACATCCAAATCTGCAAGGGTGTTTACATGTATGGACACAAACAAACATGTAGCCCTAGGTTTCTAATTAGTATAAAATCTTGTTAGTAGTCACTCGCTGTTTCAGGTTTTTTTGCCCAAATTTTTCATTTCAGAAAATTTTTAATAATTTATCCTTCACTTTTAAGGGATTTTAATATAAACAAATTTTAATTTTTGTATACTTTCGCTGGTACCACTGAATGGGACTTTAATCACTAGGAAAATAAATAAAATGTGTTAATTCATGAAAAAAAATTGAAATTCTACATAATGCAATTTATCCACATGTATGGCCTCAATTGGTATTAATTTTGTTGTGTAAATCTGTACACATGAATAAGCTGAATTATAAAATTCAGATTGAAATTTTTAAAAAAAATCAATATTTTGTGTGAAATTTATTGAATATGTTCTGAATATGTGGGTGGTATTATCCATTACAGAACAGAAATGAGACACTAAATATGATATGCTATTCAATAGTAAAAAAATCATTTGAAACTCAGACAGCAGGACTAGATGTATGCTAAACAACCATGGATTAGCATATAACTTGTGCATAATGTCTTCCCTATTCTTCTTCGGTGTTTTTTATTCAGTTGTAAAAATTTATGTCACTGTTTATATGTAAAATTAATAATAACATAACAAATTATGAAAAAAAGCAAAAGATGCAAACAACATTTTGTTTTGGTTTATGTGTATTATGATAACTTGAAATGTAATTTGGGAAAGACAGGAATCTGCTGTATTTTGAATTTTTGTTGAAATTTTTTTTTTACAAATCTTTATAATTAAAAATAAAGGTACAGCAGTAACTGGTAAGACAACATTGTGTTTTCAAAAGTGACTGTCACAGACAAACATGTGTTAACTAACACACACCCACCCCACCCCCACGTCCACTCCCACACACAAACACACCCCCCCTACTTGAGTTCGCCTCCAAACATGACACAGTTTAGGACTATGCAAACATGTACGTCTGAAACCGCATTCAATTGACAAACCGAGGACATTTTCGTCTTTTTTTGTGTATGTGTATGAGATCCAATTTTACCTATCAACCACGGACGGTATATTTAATGCATGATAAAGGACTTATCTCGCAAATGCATTATTCATGCAACTGTGGTCGTTTGCAAACCTCCAAAACCAAGGATGGACCCCATTGCAGAGTTGCCCATTTGGTTTACGGGGACTTTATGTTATGAAATGTCATGTGCGTGTCCTCGTTTGTCGGTAAACATGTATGATGCGCACATGCCTATTTCTTTATCAACTGGGTACAGCAGGTACACCATATCATTGAACAAGCTAGGCATTGGGCTAAACAATTTATTTTCCTCTCATTTCCAACTATTCCATACACAGTATGGATATATATTCTAGGTTGGCAAGTTCTTTAATATCTAATGTTATGTTTGGGCATATTGGTTCATTTCCTAATGACAAAGCAGTCTTGCAGCAAGAATCTACAATACAGGCAGCAGGCTCAGTATCTACCTTTTGAATTCTTCATCAAGCCTTACAAGCTGATGTGAAATATCTCCTGAGAGAGAAATAGTCTTCAGTAAGTCTAGGCAGAGGGATACATATCATCAGAATCACCTTAGTAGAAAAATACTCATTCATCATTCAATTACCAACTATGGAAATGCTGCTTGCATACCAAACATTTCAAATGTGTATTCAAAAGACATTTTGCTGATATTTAACGAGATACCTAGAATATGTGCTTAATTGATTTGATTAATTAGTCATTGGTTTTTATGTCTTTGATTTCATCAATAAAACATTCAACAAAAAGAGATTCACACATTTTATAGCTTAGCATAAAGATGTTTATTTAGAGTTAGTACTTACAGCCACTTCCCACTTTTTAACAACATACATGTAGTCTATATTCAAACCAAATAAAACCTAGTCAGTGGAATACATTGCTGCGGAAGTGGGCGGATGAAAAGACTGGATGTAGCAATAAATTATTCGGCTGTGAATAGCAGCAAGCTTGACGCTTTGCTGCAAGTTTTCCTTCGGTATTTTATGTTGTGCATATCCTTCTCTTGAGGTAGACTTATGTAATTACTAGACATTGTAAGCACATCTTATGCTTTTTTGACCTTTAAATTATGAAAAGGAAATGGCAAAGAAAATGAAAGAATATAAAAAGAAGAGGAAATTTGGCCATGGATTTTGTTTTTACAAGGGTTTATTACAAAAACTCAAGACTCAATTCACACACTTAACTTGTTATGAAAAGATATAGTATACTTTTCCCGAGCTATTTCTAGCTCTAGGTTATCTGAGACAGGATTCTGCTTGATTATGTTGAAGTAGCGAAGAAAATAAGACCATATTGAAATATGCTTGCCTTATAGAGTGAGTTTTTTTTTTAAAATGTTCAAACTAAATTTTTTTAATTTTTTGAAAATGTACATTTGAAAATGACTTACAAGATAGAGGCTGTATATGCTTTTGTTTTGAATTCTATTATGTTCCTTTCCAACTTTCATTACATATCTGATGGTTGGCAGATGATATTTATGAGGGTTAAGGTTGGTATTTAGTATTGTGTTGTTGTGGAGGATATTCTATAGGCCCTAGTTATTCTGAAGATTATTTTATGTGCTGAAGTTTGTTTCTGGAGGTGATGGAAAACAACAATTTACTGGTTGAATTCCCTACTATTTGATCGATTTACAATATGATGCTCCTGCAGTGCATCATGGGAAAAAGTCAACATAAAGCCCGCGTAATATGAATACAACACAGGAACATATGTCATTGTGTGTTTAAATGTCAATATAATGATGTTAAATGGAAATGCACACTAAAGCAGCAATTTATAATAGTAGTACTAGTAGATCCATTTTCTATCTGTTGATCACATGGAAACCTTCGCTGGGCTGTTTTCAGTGTTATTATTATCACACTCGGATTAAAATCCCATAGTGGTTAGAATGGAGATGTAGACCCTGGAGGTCAAAAATTGGACTGGCAAGAGCGACTGCTGGTGGCTCGTAGTATTGTCAATCACAAGAATTGAAGTCAAATGTACTGTCACACAACTGATTCCATTCCATTATCTAGGCCTATATTGTATTTAAATGGGTGTTGCTTTTCTCACCTTTTCATTCAATTTTAATAAATAGACAATAAAAAATAACCAAGTTGATATTCTATTGTTATGTAGCTGTCGCTTGCCTGACTCAAGTTGGTGTGGTTATAGCCATCTCCAGAGAATCATCCCAGAAAGAAAGGATGATCGGCTTTGTCTCTATAGCAACATTGGCAAGATGGAACAATTTGGCAAGATGTGACACGATCAAGGGAAATGAGTCGGATGTCGCTAACATTGATTTTGAGATATTGGCAAAGAAAGTGTTAAAATTCTTATGTTTTCAGCAAATGATAAATTAATGTAACTTCGCAAAGAAAAGTCGTATCAACATGGGGGTTTTCAGTTTCTAAAAGCTCTGTATATCCTCTTTAGAAACAAATTTAAAACTCATTTTTGACCAGGGTCGACATGTGACTCATTCCCCTTGATCATGTCACATATGAACATCATCATCCTCCTCCTCATCATCCTCTTGCAATTCAAATTTGATACAAATTTGTGATTAATTGATTAAAACAATTAACTTTTAGTTTACATAAGTCAGGGTGTATTTACATTTTTCATATTTTAATGCATATTAATTCACCATGAAGATAATTTAAGATTTTATCTGGCACCTGTGTCTGGCTCTAAAAAAAATTACAACCCAAATTAATCTTTGTAGGCATGGTAAAGCGCAGCATGTAATTTATTGTGGTCCAACTTTGTGGCGGATGTTTAGAGTGGGTGGTTATAATAACAACCAAAGAGCGGGCTTGAGACAGGGATGTTATATTTCATCCGGTAATGAAAAAATGCAAACAAGAATAGCTTATTCGGCGATAAAAATATGTTTGATTAAATTGTTGGTCATGAAAAATATTGCCGACAAAAAGCTACATAATGTCTCACATGATGGTTACATTTTATTTGTGATGGTAGTATTTAAATTTTAATGTTGCAAAGATACAAATATGATGAGACTATTTCATGTGAATTATTGCAAAAATATGCAATATACATTTGAAATGCCAATGAACCTGACTATTCCATTCATACATGAACATACTAACAGTGTAGGATTGGCATATTTTGATTTTATTTTGACTGTAAAATGTGTAGAAATATTAAGGTTCTCACCAATTCCTGGGTACCTGAGTTCTCGCCAGTCCTTAGTCTACCCGGCGCAATTTTTTAAACAAAATTTGAAGAAAAAAAAGTTTGGAAACCAGAGAAATTATGCTACTTAAAAAAAAAAAAAAAAATTGCTATTTTTTTCAAACTTGGATAAAAAAAACACATTTTTTTACAAGTAGTATTTCACTGGTTTCCAGCCTTGAATAGCATGTAATTTAGGGCTTATGAGTATGACTTGGTTTTTTTTTCAATTTTTGTACAAAATAAATGTTTGGATTTTTTTTAAATTCCTTTTTTCAGGTACCTGGATTCCTGCCCGTAAATTCAATCAGTTACCCAAGTACATGATTACCCATTTGGTGAGAGCCCTAAGAAACATTACAATACACATTACAATAACCTTTTTAATCTTCCATTTTTTTTCTGTCAAAAACAAAATAGACACCCTAGATTGTTGTTGTCACTATCAGTAACCATGATGACGGTGACTTGAAGCAAAACAGTAGATCAAAGTTTCAGATTGCACTCTTTTGCGAAGGACATGTAACAAGTTTTTTGTCATTTAGAAAGGTTATCTGATGAACCTTTATCTATACTTAAATATTTCTGCGATTTTCAATCTTACATAGAACTTCACATTTTGATAGTCACCTATTTGGTGCTATCTTCATTATTTGGTGCTATCTTCAGTAGACAGCAGTCAGTCGCACACACACCCACACTGTATTATTGCATACACAAATACTCTACAGGTGTCAATGGACATATATATATAGATAATAATCATTATTATTTGTTTGTTATATTTTTATTTATGTATTTGTTTGTTTATGTAATCATAAAATTTTAAGTAATATCTTTTGTACATTGATCTGTGTGGAATTACTTCATCAGCACAATAACTGATCAAGCTTAATTTGGCGGATGTCATAATCATTTGTTAAATTTTGAATGTAGTCTAGTCGTTAGTCAATTTGCTGCACCTGAAATTTGTTATCAGTGGCACTGACATTGCACAGCTTTCACAAAGTGTAATTTTTGCTGAGAGTTTCTAATCACCTTTCAGTTGGGCGATTTCCTTGCTGAAAAAAAGTATATTAAATGCCCAATTATTGGGATATTGGGTACCTTTTCCACTGACTAGATATATTGGTCTACTCACTATTTTTCATCTTGGTGAATGAGTGTTGGATGCGTATCTATGAAGCCAGGACCGTAGCAAGCAGGGACAGCCGGGGATGCCATAGCCGCTGCACTTTTTGAGAAATTTGTCACGTTTCTCTTTATATCTATATTTTAATTTGGGCATCTATTTGTAATTTGGCCGCCCCACATTTGTGATGGCCGCCCCACATTTTTCAACAGTCCTGTATGAAGCATCTTTCAATGTTTGTGTTTGTTTGTTTGTGTGTGTGTGTGTGGGGGGGGGGGTGAGTGTGTTTTGAGCGGCTACATGATTTGCACACTGACTTACCAATATAAAGAATAGTATAGAGTGATCACTGAATAGATTCATCAGGTTTGTAGATAAACAGATTAAATAAATTTTGTATGCACAAAACCAGAAATTTACTCACGATTGACAGTTTCGTCTATCATGGTCGATAGACATCTTCAGAATGATGGTAGATCCTCACCACTTCCGGTTTGCCGGATCCCGACTGTAGATGGTGTTTCAGCCAGGAGAGGATCGTATCGTGACTAAGTAGTGGGCCCCCTCGTCTCTATTCATGACGTTGGTTCCCCTTCTCCTGATCCAGATGGATTCTCTGATGTGTCTAGAGTTGGAGTCACACTCCTTACAAAGGATCTTTGCATTGTCTCAGTTAATGATGTGATTGTGTTGTACAGCATGATCTGCTATGGCTGATTTTGACTGTTCACTTGACGATTGTTTGCGAGCTTGGCGGGTAAAGTTTTGCTTGTTCTTTGACACCCTGGCTGTTTCTTTTTGGTGTTCGTTGAGACAAGTCTCGAATTTGCGACCAGTTTCGCCCACGTAGGAATGGTTGCAGTTGGTGCACGGAATTTCGTAGACGCAATCAGTAGTGTTACGGGGGTCGACCCCGATAAAATCGAAGATGTCTATCGACCATGATAGACGAAACCGTCAATCGTGAGTAAATTTCTGGTTTTGTGCATACGAAATTTATTTAATCAGTATAGAGTGATGCTTGTCACTGCCTTGACCTGGTGCTTGACCAAGCAGAATTAGTTGAGTATCAGTAAAAACGATCAGGAAATAAATATCCAATATAAACAAATTACTAAACCTGGTTATCTGGACTTAAATTTATTGTGATGGCTACAGTATCAGATCTTATCCTGAGTGAGACCCATCTTCAGGCTGCATAGTCTGAAAGGTAAATTGTTGACCTACTGATGTATCATGGATAAGATGTGATACAGTAGCCATCACAGTAAATAAACTATTGTGTGTTTATCTTTATCTAATATGAAGAAAATACACAAGTATATCCAATATTCTTGTGTACTTGTGTCTATATATTTAAAAGCACTAAGTATGCCAAAACATGTTTCAAGAATAATAAAAAAGTTTTCAACATTATACATTTTTACAGTGTCAAGTAATAAAATGTCTTAAAAGGAACTTGTAAAAATTGCATTTACACAAGCAACCAAATGATCAAAGTACATGTTTATTTTGATACAGTGTCAATAATTAAATGGATGTTATCCACCGACAACTATGTCAAGATGATTTGTCGAAGTCTCTGTCTATCATTGGTGTACAGAACTGCACAGAATTAGCGTAGCACAGAAATATTCTATTATATCCGGAGTGTTGTCATTTGACTTTTCAGTGGATATTTCCCTCTGACACTTGAGTGAAAGATAATTTGCTGTTGTGGTGAATGGGAAAGTTTAAGGAAACTGCTCAATTCCTCAATAAATACACCATAGTGTCATAATTTGAAAAGAAGAAAACTTGAGTGAAAAACTGAAATCATATTTTATGATCTTATTAATCAATTTGTTTGATTGCATATTTACTTTATGTAATTTACCTCCATTGTTTTTCCTTGCATAAGTGTCTATTAATTCAATCTATCATTTGCATGTGAACTGTGAAGTTCTTGTGTTGCAGTTATTCTTGGCTTGAATCCATCTAGGACAACATTTGATCATGGCATCATGATGACCAACCACAAGCTGTTGTTAAGTTATTGTAAATTGTAATATTATCTGTGCATAATAAAGCAGGAAGAAATTACTTAAAATTCACAGAGGCATGAGGATGATAATTATTAGGAATAAAAGGAGGAATACATCTTGGAAGAAAATGGCAAACACAAGAACATTTTCTTTTAAGTTTAAAAGAGCTACATGCTAATATGATTCTTGCAGTTAGATGCATGTTTCCCTTTTCCTAATAATAGCAAAGACAACAACAAGTTAGACCAGAAACCATACTCAAGAAATTGTATCAGAGAAAAAGATGATGTGATATCCAAGCGGCATCCAAAATAAATAGAAATTGGATGTAAAAACCTAAAATTCTCCAAGGTGGCGATTTCTCCAAATGGAAGACAAGAGTACCCCCTTGTGAAGGACCAGTACCCCCGGTCCCCATCCACTTGTCCATTGGATACTATATTACACAGTGTCTTGTGTACTTGCAAAGTTAATAACAGGCATGTGAATCCAAAAATTTCTTTCTATATTCTTACTCCAACCTTTTTTTATCTTCATTTTTGTTTTTGCTGTTTTCATTTTTGTTTTCTCTGTCTTCATATTTTCTTTTCTCATCTTCATCCATATCTCACCTGCTATATATCTCTCCCATCCTCTTTCCTATTCACTAATTTTCTGTTACACTGCATCTATTTGAATCCAAGGTGATTCTTTTAATCCCATCATGTCTTAGCCTCAAGCCCTTTTCTTTATCTGCCTATTCATCCATGCCAGACAATTCTAATACTGACAATAGTTCATTATGGTGTGCAAGTTTGATGAGGAAATGATTTTGTTTCTGGGGGTGTAATGATAAGTCATGGCTCCTAGCTAGCTGAAGCAAGACCGACTTTAGTACAAATTTTGTACAAGTCTCACTTTGCCGTAAGGCATAAATGTCATAGGATATGGGATTTTGGCAAGTTCTCTCATCAGTATGTATGGCTGTAGAGGTTATTACTTTCCACTATTTATCACTCATTTAAGACTAGGAAGAATTTGAATTGTGTTTTAAGATGATACCAACCAGAGCACTTTTCTTTGCCGAATATATAAATTTCTTTTTGCTTGAATATGACACCCATGTCAAAGGAGATGAGGAGATAATCACATGATGCCGGTCATTATCTAGGGATTATCTACCATGTCAATATAGCATTATGTTTCTTGATTTTCTTTTCCTATTAATCACTAAGTCGCTTGTTAAGTTATATGCTAAATTGTGTGTTCATGTGTACAATGAACAGTTAAGTTCACTTGTGTCCATTTCATGTGGAATTTATATCTAGTAATATATTAATGTATCATTCAAAGGGATGGTGTTGTTGTTGGTGGTTGCTTTTTTGTCATTGAGTATACCTGCCATGCTGATATGAAAATGCATTTTCTCCAAGCCAAGTGAACCTGTATGTACTGCCATCTGTCACCATGCAAACAGTTAGACCTGTTAGAAATACACAATTTTGGAGGCTAAAAAACAATTTTATTCAGAAAAAAAAAAATCTGTAATTGTGTATTTGTAGCAAGCCTATACAAACAATCTATGTGTATTTTCAATCTCATTTATTTTGTCATCTGGTAAATAAAATAGGTTGAGAAAGGTGATGAACATGACCAATAGGAAGACAATCAAATGTGTTATTTGAATTTAAATATCTCCTTGATAGCTTCATCGTACTACATGTAAGTTTCAGTAGGCGGTCATACCAGATGGGTTCGTCTCTGAAGTCACACTAGATGGATTCAGGGTTGCCAAAAGATTTCAGCCCGAATCGCGGGTCAAATAATCGAAAAGTCGCCCAATTTTTCTCTTTACCATTGGTTTCTATGGGGCAGGAAACTATCGAAGTCATGGGAGCCAATGTTGAAAAGTCGCCAAATTTTTTCTTAACCATTGGTTTCTATGGGACAGGAAATTGTCAAAAGTCATGGGAAAAATCTTCAAAAGTCGCCCAATTGGGCTACCAAATCGCATGGGTTTGGCAACCCTGGATGGATTCACCACTGAAGTGAAGTACTGCTAGATTAATTCAGCACAATGGTAGAGAAGGTGGATCACACAATATATCTAAAATCAATATATTTTAGATTAACCAAGAATTTTACCAGAGTGGTGAAATTAGACAAGTCAAAGACATAATGGTGCAAAATCAAAGAAGCATTGATTGAGAAAATGGCGTACCAAATGGCAATTACAGTCAGAAAAGAGGGGCCAGAGGAAGAGTAGAAAGTGACACAATACCCTTATTTTTCATAGAAAATACATATGCCTGTGATGCAGTATGTTTTTAATCTAAGCAAAAAAATAAGTTTCAAAATTCACTTAGAAGTCTAGATATTATTCTGAATGCATTGTATTTTTCGCATAATTATTTATAAAGGGACGTCTGTCTATTGATACTGGAAAGTGAAATAGTGGATTCAACTATCTAATGCAACTAATTGAAAGAGCACTTTACAATAATGCTTTTGTGCTTTAGGAAGTGAATATTTAAAAGACATTTGACAATGAAGTAATGTGTAAAAGCTCTTAAATTGCTGTCTATCACAGGTAGCACACTAGTCAGTTCAAGTGTTTAAATCTATGTTGATTTGTCAGAACAAGTCCTGTTGGAAAATAATGTGATGTAAAGAAAATCAATTTGATTTCTTGCGGCAAGTCTATTTTCAAAGCCACAGTGTATTATCATGTTATAATGTGCATTCACTTTAGAGTCATTTTTTACAAATTTGATAGACATTTTTAGAACTGTATATCTGTTGTCTGCAGAAAGTTTATCACTTTGCAAACTTAATGAAATATACAATCATACAGAAAAACAATTATATACATTTTGTAATATTGAATGGCTTTGAGTGTGATAGATGAATATATTGCATGCGATGATTGCAATATTTTTCCTTCATGCAGCATATTCTTTTATCACATGAAAATAAGCCATCAATTATTATTATCATTATTTTTGTCAGACTGACTATATAAAATTGAAATAACTTTGACTGATTTGACCTAACTTAATGCAAGTGTTATGCCGATCAGCAAAATGTATCCCATCATCTGCGCGCATACAATATTGTTTTAAATGTTGTACTAGTCATCTGGGTACTTTGAAGAAACACTGTGATGTGTGGATTTATTGTACTACTCGGAAGCTTGATATAAATAATGATACAATTTATTTCAAATGTCTGATGAATACAATGATCATATTCATTTTTCATTTTTATTTGTTATTTAAATGTTGCCTTTCTAGTTAGAAAGATTGAAAGCGTGATAAACCACACATGCTGTTTACATGGAAAGCAACTTGCTTTCTACTGAAGATAACAGAATTGTTGTATATACTCTTAAATGTAACAATCTACAACAAGTAGCTAGTACTTACTGAAACAGCACATGTGTTATATATATGAGGAATGCACTGCCTTTTGGAAACATATTCAGTGCTGTATCTGTTTATTATTGTTTTTATTTTGTTTTATGTCTGTATATATTTTATTATTATGTTTGTCTATATTTTATTATTGCTTGCTTACATTTGATATCTTTTGTGTTTTACAGGCGCATCGTAACTTTTCTGTAAAGGCACTTTATAAATGTTGTAGTATTTGTATTATATTCATGACAATTCATCTGTGTTGGTATAAATCATGGTTTTAATTTAAAATTTTGATCCAACCACAAGGTAATAATTCCTACCTTGGAATTTTCAGATGGTACTGGTATTAGTATTTTATCTGATTTGTTTAATTCTATTTTGAAAACAATACAAATGCACTTGAAAATGAGAAAGGACAAGGTGTACCACTGAGTTTACACATGAGACAGTTCTAGAGTTGATATTTTAATACACTTAGTTGTGAAATAGCTAAATTTGACTTCAAAGTATTTGTAAGTAATCCTTCATGTAAAGCCCTTGATACATAGGAGAAATGCACTATATTTTGTCAATTCACAAGAGCAAATATTTTCACATGTTAAGTTTGACAGTTCAATTATACACAGTCAGATCTGATACACAGGAGTGAAAATAAGAATGAAAGCATATTACAACAACAGGCGTACATAATTAATATGGTTCACGCATCCATATGGGCTGTTCCAGTTAAAATCCATACAACCCCTGTGGAAGACATGACCTTAATCTCCACATAGGGGTGTGGATTTCAAATGGAGTCACCCATTCAGGTAATCCCATCTGAAATTCACACTCCCTGTGTGGGAGGTTAAGGTCATGTCTTCCATAGGGGGTGTATGGATTTCAACTGGAATAGCCCATTGCAGGCATGTTCTGACTAGGCCCACTGCCTGATTGTAATGGAATTATACAGATCAATGACGGACACAAATCAGGCACAAAATGTGTTGAGATTTCCAATGCTGTGTAATATCTTGTAGGAGTGAAATACAGCGGGACCTAATGCAATATGTGTGCAAATTAAAAGTGGTATTTTATGGAAATGGGCAATTATTATAGATGTAGTAAATTTTACTGAAAAAGTCAAATGTGTGGGTAGAAAACAACTACATCTACATCATGGGAATACATGCCTGCACTACAGTTTAATCTGGTCTTATATGGTTTGTTAGGGAGGGATGGTGTTCTCCTGTGTTATTGTGACCCAACTGCTGGTTTTGATACAGATGGGGAGGCGGGTCAGCTATGAAACTTCACTAGAACACTTCACTGATCCTTGATTTATTCTCTAATAAAAATATAAATGTTGATACATTCAAACCATATGGTACATATAGCAACTCATATAGCAACACATTTGCACACATGGATACACACCACACATTTGTGCATTGAACACCCCAACACACCCACACCACACATTTGCATGTATTTAAACAAAATGGCGAGACATGTCCAAATTTTGTTTTTGAACAACTCTTGAAATGCACAACCAATGCTGTATTATACTTTAATAAACAAACAAATCACTGGATCATTGTGAAAAAAAAAATCAATTTTATTGAAATAAGACTGTCACTCTGAAAATATAAAAAGTATTTATTTGAATATTTCCATTTGTATTTGACTGAATATATGACATTTGTACCATTGTAGTTATCATAGTTGCAGCCAGGTGTGAAAACGTGTGTTATTGAATAGATTCCTTCCAATATGAAGACTGATGACAGTTAAAAGATGTTTTTGTATCGTATGATGTTGTTTTTTATATTTTATTGTGCGTGGTTTGTTTGTAGTCAAGAGTCTGCTGGATATTGACTTCCATTGGGCTATTTCAGAAAGTTTCCACACATTGCCCAAAGATGACAAAAGTTAGAGCCATATTGTAACATTTGCTGATGGAGGACATCCTCAATATTTTTTTAAAAATCTGTTGTAATGTACTTCAGTAAACTAAGATACCCTGCAAAAATCAAGACATTAGGTGCTGTAGATTTGTCAAAGATTTTGAATTATGATGGAAATGTTAGTCCAACGCATATGCGATGTTCATAACACAGTACATACCCCAGTACGAACATGGCGTGCAGGACGGTCATATAAACACACACATTAAAGGATCGTAAATGCACCACTCATACATACATAAGCAACACCCCACCCTGTGTGACCCACCCCACAACACACCCCATACACACACCCCAGTGTGTGTTTGCCGGCAACCGCAGATACTGAATATGGCTATCTAACTGCAGACATGTGTGTGGTGTTTTCATCGCCTAACCGTGGACTAAAATGGCAGATTTTTTTTTGTATGATACGAAATGGAATTTTAGCTATCAACTGCGAACTGTAGTTTTTACACGTATGGTCCACGGTTTTGAGCAAATATCGCTCAAATGCATTTAGCATGCATTTGAGGTCTTTTGCAGCAGTTTGAAACTGAGGACGGTCCTCGGTTAGAGGTAAGTCCGCAGTTTAGAGTGAAAAATCTTGTGTGTGTCCTCGTTTGCCGGCAAACACGTATGCACCTTTAAACACATACATTGTATGCGTGTGAACAAAAATATATGTTATTACACACCACGCACATAATGCTTTTTTACAAACCGTCTTTAGTGTTTTAATGTCTGTAGATTATTTGAAAATCTTTTTTGATTTCCAGTGACCATAATACATAAGAACAAACCCATTAGGTAATGAATTGATTACACCACACATTAATTAATGCGTGCACTTAATGCATGTAAACAACGCTCACCAAAAGACATAGGAAACCAATATGATACCATGCATTACACTGACCCCTGTTATTTGTTCAGTTTACGGGTATTTGTTAAACAAATAGAACACAATGAAAGAGTATTACAAAATAGTGGTGCAGATTCCTACAGGCAAAAAAATATCACAGCTATACCCTACCACTATTATATATTTTTTGTTACATAAAGATTGTTACAGATGGTTATCAACTGTTATTTAGATATTTTTGTTCTCACTGCAGTGCACTAAATCAGTATTGATGGTGAAGTATACATTTGTATGATTAAAAGCATAATATGTTAACAAATTGTTTGACAGTTAAATCACTCTGTGGTTAAATTTAGGAGTTTAAAACAATATAACACAAATCAAGGATACTAACAAATAATTTTTCTTTGGGGTCATTATGGCTGATTAGACTTCTGTCTATTGTCTAAAATATCACTTTTTTATACATTTGATTTTGATATAATATGTTGGTAAATTGATGGTTAGAAATTTCAACTGATAGATAGTGAATTTAAAAACCATATTGTTTAAAAATGTTAGATGATCAGTATTACTTTGATTCAGACTTTGTGTGTGGTTTGTAATTAGCATTCACTGCCTGTAGAAATACACAATTTACTAATGAACAAACTATTTATAAGCATATGTTTGCATTGTTGATTACCAGAAAGATTCACATTAGGTTTTAGTTTCAAATTTAATTTCTTTGAATAAAGATAAGCTTTTAGAGATATTTGTTTCCCACTTATTCTCCGATGGCTATTTATACGATCTTAAAA